>NC_053022.1:63810867-63879797 GCF_003073215.2 Triticum urartu | reverse complement strand
GTTACCGGCAAGTCTCTTTACTCGTTCTGTAATACATCATCCCGTAACTAACTCATTAGTTACAATGCTTGCAAGGCTTAAATGATGTGTATTACCGAGAGGGCCCAGAGATACCTCTCCGACAATCGGAGTGACAAAACCTAATCTCGAATTACGCCAACCCAACATGTACCTTTGGAGACACCTGTAGAGCACCTTTATAATCACCCAGTTACGTTGTGACGTTTGGTAGCACACAAAGTGTTCCTCCGGTAAACGGGAGTTGCATAATCTCATAATTGTAGGAACTTTGTATAAGTCATGAAGAAAGCAATAGCAACATACTAAACGCTCAAGTGCTAGGCTAACGGAATGGGTCAAGTCAATCACATCATTCTCCTAATGATGTGATCCCGTTAATCAAATGACAACACATGTCTATGGTTAGGAAACATAACCATCTTTGATTAATGAGCTAGTCAAGTAGAGGCATACTAGTGACATTATGTTTGTCTATGTATTCACACATGTATCATGTTTCCGGGTAATACAATTCTAGCATGAATAATAAACATTTATCATGATATGAGGAAATAAATAATAACTTTATTATTGCCTCTAGGGCATATTTCCTTCAGGGACTGCACCATGCCATGTCGCCGCGGGAAGCTCGAGCTTCACCGGCTGCCACCCTCCAGGGCCGCCGCCTCGGGATCCAGACAGAACTTTGCCGCTGCCACTGGCCAAGTTCCGTCGCCGCCGACCGGCCAAGCCGCCGGTCACTGCATGACCATGCGAGCACAGTCAGCCGGCCGACCAACTCCGACGAAGAAGAAGGCCACATCCTCGTGTTGCAGATCAAGTCCAGGAGCAGTGCCCCGCCGACGGTGATTGAGATCGGTAGCACAACGAATTAGCCCGATATGAGTCAAGGCCAGATCCGCCGTTGCTGGTGCTGTCCTCCCCCGCCGCCGCCGCACCACTTCCATGTAGCCGCCGATCTGCGCACCGCCGTCGATCTGGCCAGAGAGGAGCGCCGCCTCCCAACCAGATCGAGATCCAGGAGAAACTGCCGCCGCCGCCACGCCACAAGGGCTTTGCCCTGTGACGCCCCGGGCGACGACAGTGGAGGGGAGCGGAGGAGGGGCGAGGCTGTTGGAGGAGGGCGGGGACTCCCCGGTGCGGGGAGGTGCCGCCGCATGGGGGAGGGACGGGAGGATGGGTGCAGTTATAATTGTAGAGAGCTAGGCTATTAGTAATGCGTGAGATAACTTCCCTATAAAAAGCTCTTGCATGAGACGCCTTTTTTTCAGACCAATTGTTCGAGATATCTAACATTTTTATTTTTTTTTGCGGGTGAACTTTATATTACTCAAGTGGTAAGGCCACAGTCCGTATTACAAAGATCAATAACATCTGACAAGCCAGGGTTAAGCCAAACGACAGTTCTATTCTTAGTTCTAGCAAACTTTGCCAAATAATCACTAACATTATTTTAACTACGATGAATATGAGTAAATATAGTTGTACGGAGATTGCTAAGGAGCTTGATTTCCTCCACCAGCGAGGTAAACACTGATCTATCAATGGCCGCATCATTTATCATCCTCACAACTTGTAAGGAGTCCATCTCCACATGTATAGGCAGCTCCATTCTTTGGATTGCAATTGATAATCCCTCCATTCAAGCACTGAGTTCTGCTTCTAAGGCATTTCTACAGGAGAATAGCACCCTACATGATGTAACCATGATCTCACCCGCACTATCTCGGAGGACCATACCAGCACCCGCACCACCATCAGCAGTCCATGCTCCATCTGTATTAAGTTTAGTCCAGCCATCCACCGGCATCATCCCTGTAGCATTAGCAGCTGAATTTACACTCTCACGAGGCACAGTAATATGGCCATATGATAACACATGTTTCCCTTTTACACGTTCCTCCTTCGACTTCTCAAGAGTTAATAGAGAGTATAAATAACTCACCAAGAATCTTTTGGATACATCCATTGGCGGAGGATCCTTGTTGTGATTCACCTCGTTTCTGCTATACCATACCCGCCACAGCATCATCATAAGCATGCATCGCTCAGTATCAGTAAGTGGCTGCAGCGCATTCAGTAACCACTCAGTGCCAGTATACGTCAACTCCTCCAGCTTCGGCAAACGCCATACAATGGACATACATCTCCACATTTGCACCGCCGGAGGGCATCTACATAAAGCATGGAAGGTATCCTCCTCCTCATGCCCACAAATCGGGAAAGTTCCTGAGAGCTCCAGCGTCCGTTTATGTTTGTTTTGCCAGGTAGGGAGAGAATTATTTGCAACATGCCAAGCGAAGTTCTTCATGGTAGGCGGTACGAGGCTCTTCCATATAATTCCAACATGTACGGTGGCCGTCCGGAGCATTGCTTGATGATTCTTCAGTCAGTCTACATGTTTCCTCAAAAGCCATAGTGTATGCCGACTTAACTGTAAAAGCACCATTTTTGTTGGTTCCCAAGCAAGCACATCATCGCTTAGCCTTGGTGAAGCTCTTATTTTTAGGATTTCATCTACATCACAGGGAAGAAAAGCTTCTTATAGCAGGTTTGCATTCCAGGAGCCATTTTCTCTTAAAAGTTGGGAGACCCATTTGTATCTGCATGTGCCTTGCACCGAAATTGGCCTATATGAGAAAGGCCTAGGGATCCAAGCATCTCTCCATATTCGAATACTCCATCCGTTCCCCACTCTACATATCAGACCTTCTTTAAGAAGATCAAGGCCATGACTGATAGCAGTCCAAGTTGAAGAAGCATTACCAGAGAAGACCGTATCCTCTAGCTTGCCGTTAGGGTAATATTTGCTCTTCAACAATCTTGCACACAAGCTCTCAGGGTCTAGTTAGAAGTCTCCAGGCCTGCCGAGCTAGAAGGGCTTGGTTGAATAAACGATAATCATGAAAACTTGCACCCCCCCTTACTTTTTGGTTGTTGCAATTTTCGCCAAGATTTCCAATGCACCTTCCGTTTCGCTCGGACTGCACCCCAATAGAAGTTCCTGACCATCACCATAAGATCATCACAAATAGAATAGGGTAGTTTAAAGACTCCCATGATAAACACCGGGAGTGCCTCCACAACGGATTTAATCAAAACTCCCCTACCCGGTTGGGCAAGGTGCCCATCTCCCCATTGAACTAATCTCTTCATGAGCTGCGCCTGCAAGTTTGAAATATACCCTTAGACATTCTGCCATTAGGTGTTGGCAGCCCTTAGTATTTCTCTTCAAATCCCATACTTGTAACATTTAAAACATCTCGCACCTCCTCTTGGGCGTTCATCGGACAGGCTTCTCCAAACATGATAGAGCTCTTGTTATAGTTCAGGAGTTGTCCTGTAGCCTGTGCATATAGGTCAAGACAGATTTTAACGTGTTCAGCTTGTGCACGTGAGGCCTCAAAAATAAAAGTGTATCATCCGCAAACAAGAGGTGTCATATGCCAGGATCACGCCTGCAAATCTTTATTGGAGTAATCAAGCCCTCTTCAACATTCTGTCTCAAAATTGCAGATAGACCTTCAGCGACGAGTAAAAACAAGAAAGGGAAAATTTGATCACCTTGCCAAAGTCCACATGACGATGCGAAAGAATCCAAGAGGGTTTCATTGAATCTTACAGAATATCTCACCGATGTGACACAAGTCATAATCTAGTCAATCCATCAGTGAGCAAAACCCAACTTTTGCATCACTTGCCTCAAGAAGTTCCAGTCAACCTGATCATAAGCTTTTGAGAGATCAAGTTTATAGGCACATTTTTTTTTTGGATCCTTTTCTTGCTTTATGTGATGTATGCATTCAAAGGCAATTAGCGCATTGTCTCTGATCATCCTTCAAGATGTGAAGGCACTCTTCTTAGGGGAGATAATTTCATCCAGGAGAGACCTCAATCTGTTAACAAGACATTTAGAAACTACCTTATAAATTACATTACAAAGGCTAATAGGTCGGGAATCAGACAGCTTCACGGGATTAGCAACTTTTGGAATTAACACAATAGATGTCTCATTTACCCCTTCAGGCATGATGCGTATTTAGAAAAATTCTTTAACAACCCTGATAGTATTTTCCTTCAATACCTCCCAACTGTGCTGAAAAAATCTCGCTCGAAATCCAGGCCAGGTGCCTTCAAGGGTCCTATCTAGAATAGGGCATGAGATATCTCTTGGTCAGTGAAATCTGCACAAAGCTTATCATTTTCATCATTAGTTATCATAGTATTAACCAGATCCATGACTTACGATGCCTCTAGAGATGGATCAGCCATATATATCTCCTGAAAATAGGAAGTAGCCATGTAGTCTCTGTATGCACATTACCATCATTATCATGCATCTCTCTTATTTTGTTTTTTCTTGCCCTCCACACAGACTTGCTCTGAAAATATTTCGTGTCCCTATCTCCCTCCTTGAGCCACATGACGCGAGATCGTTGCAGCCATAGCATCTCTTCTTTATATAATAGTTCATTAAGCTTATCAGATACTATTCTTATTTCCTGTCTATCAGCATTCATCCTCATCAACTCTTCAAGCTGACTGCACGATTTGTTTATTTCCTTCGTAATGTTTCCAAACTTTTTATTACTCCAAGGTCGCAGAGATGTCATGGTAGATTTCAAGGAAGCACTGACCTGACCCAGATCCTCCATTGTACCTAAGGCCGACCACGCCTTATGTATAAGACCTCGTAGTTCTGCATCACGTTCCCAAACAATTTCATATCGCTGCGCCTTGGTTTTGGGCTTCTCCTGTTCTGCCGTAAATCTCAGTAGCAAGGGGATGCAAGGTGTTGCATAGAATAGTAAGCGTACATATTCCACCAATCATTTTTTGCCACCGCACGATCCAGGAGAACACGCACATTTGCAGAAATTGATCGCGTATTATCGTATGTATGGGTATTCCAGAAAACCCCAGATCGACTAACTCACATGCCATCAACACATCCAGAAAGGCAGCCATTTGAGCTTCTGGTCTAGGTGTTAAAGACATGTGTTCCAAACTCCATAGAGCCTCATTAAAATCTCCGACAACTACCCATGGCAGATCTGATGCTTGCTTCAAAGATTGTAGTTTAGTCCACATCAGGTGCCTGTTATCAACCCTTGGTTCACCATAAACAGCAGTTAGTCTCCACTGATCCCCACCGGGAGAGATAACATAAATATCAATGAAACGTTCATCTGTTCCGAGGACCATAACCTGGAATGATTCATGCCAAAACAGAGCTAACCCACCACTTAATCCATTGCTATTCACACCCACAAAACCTTGAAGACCAAGACGTCCTCTAATCCTCTTCATCTTACTTGCTTTTTGTCGAGTCTCGCACAAGAACACAAACATGGGGGAATGCGACGGACTATACCAGCGTCGCAACATCACGAACTGTCTAGGGATTCCCCCCACCCCGACAGTTCCAGCTTAGTAGATTCATTGGGACAGGCGGTCCTCCGACGAGGAGGCCGCCGCTGCATTAGTTGAGGTACGGTTAATGGCCGCACCATCATCTGCCTTCAGTTTTTTTCCGGTTTGCATTTGTTTGAGGAGTTCCACCATTAGAGCTGTTGGGTGGATCAGATCCTTCAAACTGACCCACTTTATCTGTTGTATTCCGTAGCGGGGCGATAGCGCGCCCGATCACTTATATGTCCTTTCCAACAACAGGGTTTTGTGTTGTGCACGAGTCATCTACCACCCTCTTGCCCAAAGTAAGGGCATCATCAATCTGTCCAAGCAGTGCCTCGCCCACACCGGTGGCCAGCTCAACAACGGGATCATACAGGGTGTTTGTGGCATTGAAACGCCAGTTCTTTTGCATGAATTGGCCCAGTCCTGTGTTGTTGATTGATTCAAGCCCCTGGGCTTGCATCTTTGAATTTCGTGCATTAGTTGGGACGAAGCTCCTGTACTCATTCCCACGGCCTCGGTCATGTGATCTACCGGCTCCTCTGCCCCTGCCATAGGCATTCCCATCAGTGTCATCACCAAAGGCACTAGCCTCACGTTCTGAGCTACGGCCAAATCCTCTACCGGGGCTCCGGTTAGCATTGACGCCCCTTCTAGCAGCAAGGATAAAAGGACCCCACTCCATATATTTTGCATCATGTTCACCTGAACCACACTCTTCATGCCAATGTCCAAGCAGACCACACATATAACAGAAGACAGGGAGCTTCTCAAACTTGACTTGGTAGTATTCAGTTTCTCCAGCCTTTGTAAAGCCAACAAACCTCCTCAGTTTTTTTGTGACGTCAAGCTTAACTCTAACCTGTATGAACTCGCCAATGAAACCATTAGGTAGAACAATCTGAACCTCCACCACTTCACCTATGCGTTGTGCCATGTTCTTCACGAACTGTTCCCTCTTGAGCACCATATCCGGGAGTCGGTGGATCTGACACCACATCTCAATTTTGTCCAACTTGACTAATTCCGGGTTCTTGAAGCCATCGTATTCAGCAATAATCAGGGCCATGTTCTTGAACTCCCAAGGACCTTGGTGAACTGCCTTGTTCCAGTCTGCTAAACAATTAAATTGCACTGAAAACATATTTGGGTTCATCCTTCTCCATACCACCTCCTTAGCAGGGTTCCAAGCCGCTTTCATGTCGGCAATCAGCGCCCCTTGCCCAAAGGATTTGTTTGTCACAACCCTAGCTAGCACAAGGCACTTTGGCTTCTCATCTGGTTCATCTGCTTCTTCTTCCCAAACTAAATTATCCAACTCATCCTCCTCCAGATGCAAATGCTCCAGCAAAGCACTGGGATCTTCAGGAGCTTTAGATCGTGATCCACTAGCCTCCGGGGGCGTAGCAATCTCTCCAGATTGTGAAAACCCTAGCTGCCGGAACCAAGAGAAGGGCTAAAACGGGCAGCAGGGGAGAGAACCGTAGCTACGATCTACGCAGGGGGCGATCGACGACAAGGGAACTCACGGCGGCGAGCGCCGGAGGACATGGGAACCCTAACATTTTTCTGAAGTACCCTTTATAAAAAAATGCTGAATTTGACATATATAGCAGTTGCACCTGCAATCAACAGAGATTGGAAACCAGGTCTTTTTTTTGCGGGCTTGGAAACTGAGTCATGCTATGCCTAATTTTCCTTCATGGTGCAACAAACATACGTGTTATTTGTGAAATCATTAATATTAGGTATAATCATCCTTTTATAAACTCCAAATTCAATATAGACGCGAGTAATAGGCGCCACCGCATGTGCAAAATCACAAATAGCTTTCTAATTAGTGGAATAGTGGAACTTAAAGATTGACATGACAAAACTCTCATTAGGCGGGGAAAATGTATAAACTATGTTTTCATATGAAATAAAATAAAAGAGAAAAAAGGAAACTTAGCAATTTTTCCATGTACTTTAGAAACAAGTACATAAATAGGTACACTTCAAAATATATTTTACATACAATCAGGCAGTTAGGTGTCGCACCCACTCCTCCACCCAAAAAAGATAGGATTATGTATGTGCTTATAATCAATATGCAAGGGAACCATACACATTCAAGGAAAATCCAATCCACAAGACAATTTGATCCATGGATTGGTACTGTTGTGGCGAAGGTCATAAAAACAGAGGTATCATTACCAAAGGCATAGAGCATGATGTCATAAGCATGTTCGAATAGGATGAAGATGCATATAGTATCTCTCGTGAGTTTGCTTTGGCAGGAGATCTTCCGTGAATTATTGACCATGTTAAGTAACAATATATCGTGGTTGCCAGGATCATGTTTTCTCTTTTCTTTTCCAGCACGCTGTGATTTTTACGTTTTCTAATAATACCTGTGGACAAATCATACCCAGTCTTTTGCGCCTTTTTTTTTAGGGGCAGTCTTTTGCGCTTGCGAGCGTGTCCAAGACTACAACCTGGGCTTACACGTGAATATATTAGGTAGGTTAATTGATGTTTAAATCCTAGTCTGACCATAACTCTTCGACGTGATTTTCTTTTTGTTAATTTCTACGTGAACTTTTTAACTCCAACCGTTATTCCTGTTTGCATGCCAGCCGCACCTTTTCTAGTAGACGAATATAAATCGTACATGATGGTTTGTCCTATTTTTTTTTAAAGGGGTTTGTCCTATTTTAATCCGACCAGAACTCCTATACGTGTTTTTTTTTCTAGATGAACTTCATCTGTTATTTTCCTATCTTCATCACAATTGTTCCTTTCCTATTACTTATGTCTAGTTAATCTTGACCGTTACTTTTCTTCTGTTTTAAGTATATAACTAGTAGTGTAACCCGCGCATTTGCGCGGCTAGATTTAGCACATATTTTGATTTTGATATGTGTTTCTCTATAGGATATTTAGTCAAACTATCACTCAAAATATGACTAACATATATGCTTTCTGTAAACATAACTACACTTCTGCAAGCATGTCTATGTACTAATTCTATTCTTTCATTATTCTAGAATCACCAATAGAAGAACGATACATTTGAGCCTTTGGCTCATGGTGTAACTCATGACTATTGGACTAATATACGGCATATTTTATGTGTTTTTTGGCTAATAATTTTAGAGGAATCTCTTGGTAAGGATCAAACTAAAAAGCGAAAGTTGATACATGCAGATTCATCATTTTCCAAGTACGCCGATGCCACATCACAAGCAGTAGCAGGCTCACTGTTTTTTCTATCAAAATCACGAGAAAAATTGCTTCCGTCGAAGTACCTCTGGGCCGCATGCGAAGTGGAAGTGCTACTTGCCACCTTACAGAAAGTCATATATGGGCGGTGTCACAAGGCCACATCGAGAACCAGTCAGGGGAGCTGGGCGGCTACAATACAACACAATCTGGCTGGATTGTACTACCAGTCGCGCCCTGTATGACGAGGAGTTTGGCGGCAAGAATCAAGATTACCTTCAATCGTCCACCATCGATGATATCTTGCAGCCTGAAGACTCTACTTACATGAGCTTAGGTTTTGCATAGATGATGCAACGATTTATTTTAGATAAGCTCGGCAAGAGATGCAACGCCTTGTTCTTAAATAAAGGTATGTTGGTGTTGAGCCCAGTGCGCTCATGCTATTTAAAATTCAAAGGACGAGGGATTCCCGGTCAACAGACACAGCAGCTCTTGTGATGCCACCTGGCATAATCAGTTGTGTTCCGCATTTAATGATTGTAGGGTTCATCGGAGGGATCAGTGATAATGCGCAATGGGCATCAATATATGACGTGAAAAATAAAATATGGAACTGAAAACACGTCTGAAATTCAACAGGTCATTACATAATGAGGTGCAAACACAAGAGATGGCACACAGAGATCGACGCAGCATGTTATTACACAGATTTATCAATTATCGGCTGCGGAGCCCTCAAGAACAGGTTTGTTACACAGATTGAACAGACGATCTCAAATCAGACTGGTGAGTGCATTCGTGTCCACGTTAGTTGTCCCAGCAACATATAGAACAACCTTTGGCTTGTTGTAGGTGTTTCTCCTGTGGCCACCGACATCACATATAGAGCATTTAGCCTCGTTCCTTTCCTTCGGTGGAAGAATTCCTCGTTGCGGACAAGTTGTGCTCTTGTGACTAGGTTCTCGGCATATGCTGCAGAAGCGAGTGCGTTTGCTCGTGCCACACCTATCGACATCTTCAGCAGCTGTGTGTTGCTTCATCCTTTTGCTTTTTGCACCCCGGTCATCATACGGAAGCTTATCTCTGCTATTTGTTGGTCGCCCGGCTTTCCTTTTCCGCTCAGGTGGTTTCAGTCCTATGAAATCCCCGATAGCACTGCCTTCTGCATCACTAACGTTCCCGCTTGTGTGTGCAATTGCTGGAACAATTTCTTTTACCGTATCCTGCATGCATTTTGTGTGTGCAAACTATCTCCTGCATGCATTTTGTTCTCTCAACATTTAGATGGCTCTTGCCGTATCTCACTCCGAACCCAACCTCCCATGAATATAGATTGTAGTAGTCGTAAGCTTCCCCCAGCGTATCAAAACTGGCTCCCATAGCAGGAACTATCACAGTTTCAGTTTTTTTCCCTGCATAGCTTCGTATTGTTAGCTCCAATGCACTCATCCTGGCAGCACATGGGGGCCGTTCATCAGGCACACGCCCAACACGGATTCTGCATTTTCCACATTATAATTTTTCAGAACCATGCCTTAACTGGTTTTTCAGTTCATGTGATTAACATATATAACGCTAGCAGGCGGCAGGCCAGGCAGGGACGAGGTTCTCCAAGCAGATTAAAATGATATTAACTGCGAGGAACACAATGCAGTGGATCCTTACCTTCACGTCCAGCCAGGGGCTTCAGGGTCGTCCTTCCCTGTAGATTGCCCGGACGCCGGCGCCGACAGGGCAACCCCCTGACAAGTGCTGTTCAAATCTGTTTCCACTACTGCCATGGCATCTCCTGCTTCGCCAATGCTTGAGTCCGCAGGTCCACATATTACAGCCTGGCTTCTGCCATGCTCTACCGGCAGCTCGTCGCCGGCCAGATCCGGCAGGGGAAATCTATTTCAAATTGACAAGCAGAGCGAAAACACACTGAAGTACCGATTTGGGATGGTAGGAAAAATAGTTATTGCGGCTTGCAAGGCATACCTGTCAACTGGATCCGATAAGAACTCCAATTCCTCGTCTCTGGTGATCCTAATCTCCATAGCCATGATCTTGGACATCGATAACTGCCGAACGATCGGCCTGGGGATACCCCAGCCCGAACGAGTCGTTCGTGCTGGGAGAGTCGCTGGAACGAACGAACTCGTTCGGTAGAAGTACCCCTCTAGCCCAAACCATCCCACGTCAGATAAACTTGTCGCTAGCAGGGACAACGATCTGGCTCTTCCCCTCCAGCGGACCAGCCCAAAAACGTCATTGCCTACAAGAATAAAAAAACAAAGAACTAAAATATTGAAGGCCCAAAACTGCTTCTGTCCCAAACAATAGAGAAAACACAAAAAAGGCCTAAAAATGTACTGGACCAAGAAAAACACTACCTGAAAAATATCCAGGAACAAAAAGTTGCGATGCTTTAATAAACAGAACTACCATATAATCATGAAAAAAGGTATATTACAGATTTTTTCATGATTTGCCATGATGTTCATGCACACTTCATGAAAAATTGAGTGTGGAAGTTTTGCCATAATATTAAGAAAACACAAAAAATGACCATATAAGATAGAACAAAAAAGACTTGTACAAAAATTGCCATTGGGCATGTATAGAAAAATTCTGAGCAATGCCATGTCAAATGGATCAAAATTTATTAACTTTGACATCTTTGAATACACAAATTACTTGCATTTTCCTTACACACAACTAAGAGAAAGTAAAAACAGGGAGAAAAAGTGCCATGACACAATTAGAAGTTTTCCATGGTATACTTGATGAATTTGCCTAGAATAGAAAATAAAATTGGCCCTGGTAAAAAACAGAAAAACAGCATATACACGAGAAAATGCCATGGTATTAAATGAGAAAACTTGCAGATTTAAAAGTTTTTGCCATGGTACTTGGATTAAACTTGCCATGTTATCGAGTATGAATTTGCCATGGTACTTGGATTAAACTTGCCATGATCCATAAATTAATTTTGCCATGGTCCATAAAAAAGTTTGCCATGTTAAAAAATATAAAAATAAAATATGGAAAATTTTCCATGTCTATATGGACCATGGTAACATACATTTCAAGAAAAAATGGGGCTAACTATTTGAAAGATGGCAAGTTTGCCGTGATTAAATAACTTTCAGAATTTGTCATGTTTTAGTGATTTTTTTCCATGGAATCTAAAACATGGACAAAAAATAGACATGATACTTGAGTCAAACTTGCCATGTAAAATCTATACAGGAAAATGTCATTTGTGTAAAAACAAATATAGCCGTGATGTGACAAAATAAATTTTCCATGGTACTGGAATTAAACTTGCCATGGTCCATCAACTAATTTTGCCATGGTCCATATAGTAAGTTTGCCGTGTTAGAGAAATGAAAACTAACATACATTTGAAGAAAATGGTGGCAACCTATTTGAAGGATCGCAAGATTGCCTGGTTTTTAGAAACTTTCAAAATTTTACACACCGTAAAAACACATCTTAAATTGGCATGGTAAGAGTATATGTTAGTTGCCATGGTACATGGATTAAACTTGGTCATTTAATGTTGCCCTGGTCCATGAAATAAGTTTGTCATGTTGAAAGAGATAAAAAAATAATCCAAATTTCAAGAAAATGGTGGGAAACTATTCAAATGATGGCAAGTTTGCCATGATTTAAAAACTTTCATAACTTGCCATGTTTTATGTACATTTTCTCTAGTTTGGTGAATGAACTAAGCCATGCTGTGATAATTTGTAAATAATCTAAGAAATTGCCATGTTTTGCTAAACATCATGATTAGAAATTTCCATGTATTAATAGACCAAAATCCTAAAATTCTGTACTACTCACATGGCAAATTTAGTAACTAAATCACGTCAAAAGTGTGTGCTACTCTGATTTTAGTGTAGCATGGCAATTTTTAGGGACTGTTTCATACCCAAGCATCTTGGCAAATTGTGTTCAAAAAGCTCATAGTAATCATCATCTAGCAGGTCGTAGTCATCATCTAGCAGGTAGATTAACTCCTAGCAAAATCATCAGACGTGATTACAGGCGCACCTTATTCCAGTGACAAAAAATGTAGATGAACACCTCCCCGCCGCAGCTCCTCCACTAGCGCTGGTGGTTGTGCAGGAGCAGGCCGCGCTTGCACGCCACGGCGGCCGATTCGGCCATCTCCTCCACCCACGAGTGGAGTCGACGGAGGCGACAGGGGCGCGCCGATGCAGGAGGTTGACCAGGGGCGAGCGGGAGCAGGATCCACTCAGATCAGAAGCGGGAGCGGCTGCCAACGGAAACAGAAGTAGCCGCCGGCTTCCCATGGTGACCGCGTGAGACAAGGAGAGCACCCAGCTCTCGCCCCCATCACTGGCCGCTCCCTCCGCCTCTGGTGCCGTGACTCGGCAGCTTCCATTGCCACCCGCCGCAGCCATCCCACATCCTCACCGCCGCAATCGCGCGAGGCAGGCCATCGTTCCCCCCACGAGCAGCACCTCCATCGCGACTCCACCCCGCATCGAGATCCCGTGGAGGGCGAGACCGCTCGCCCAGGCGTGGTGCCCTGCCCCGCACACGAGGCCGCCGCCAGGGCCTGTCGTGCTCCTCCCTGCGAGGCCGCCGCGGGAACTGTGTCGCTTCTTGCCACGCGGCGGAGGCAATGGTCGTCGGGCGGGAGATGTTGTACGAAGGCGACGGCACGCAGCTGCACTGCGGTGGCCGGATATGGCGCATGGTTAGCGGTGGCTATGGTGTCGATTTGTGCGGCGGTGAGCAAGGTGGGGAGGGGAACAGATAGGATAAGAACGTCGTCACGTACAATTCCATCTCATCTGTACCAATGGTACATCAATATCCTGTACCGATATGCACACGTTATCATGCAAGGGTCCGTCTCCGCACGTCCGTTTTAGTCGTACTCCGTTGCTTGGTATATATATGGCCGTATTAAATACAGTAGGAAACGCGGCGCCCAGTTGTTGGTCCAGCTGGCAGGAGCGCGCGAGCCCGTCCGCGCCATCTCCACTCTCGAGTTACTATCCCATGATGTTATAATAAAAAGTTATTACTCGTCAAAGGAGTCGTGGTGAGTCAAAAGGACCGTACAGGATGTGTCGAGGGCAAAAAAAAAATCGCAAGTGCATTCTCAGTCGGTGTAATAATTTGGAAGGTGAAGACGTGGATGAGATGGTAGCTACAGGTCAGCGCATGGGGGATATAGTGATTAACTTGCTCTTGGCTTCTGAAACATGGAATTTTCCATTCCTAATATTCTTGGTAAGCACTGCGATCTATGAGTTGCCTGAGCTGAAACTGGTACACAAGCAATTATGGTGGTCTCCACCTTGGAAGTATTGGAAAGAATATGCATCCTTTTTTGGTGGGATGAGTACATATCCTTAGGGAGTCTGAGTTTATAAATGCACGCATGTACTTTTTTTACATTATTTCTATATGTTTTCTACACTGTTCTCTTCCTGTCGTGCAAAGTTGTGTCATGTGTGGGTGTTCAGTTTTTGTAAACTAGCAGTGTGACCCGCGCATTTGCGCGGCTAGGTTTGAAATTTTTTAGTCTGTGTGTTATATTGAATAACACATCATATTTCCTTCCCCACTCCGTGTTTTAAAATGGATATCTTCTCACTTGTAATTTTTGCTTATCGTCCCGCTAATATTAATTTTATATTCTTATGGATTTAAATCTATACGTGTGTAGCTTGTAACCTAGAGATCTCTATGTCTACCCACGTTCTTGGTGTTTTTATTACCCTGCCTCCAGGGCTCTTTCCATTTGCACAATGTCATGTGTCCGAGTGGTCCTTGCTAGCTTATCTTTCACTAATTTGTCAAGACATTCCATTTATCTGTATATACCATCTAAAGTTTCTGAAAATTCTCTGCTGATCGTCATCATTGATCTTTTTTGTCGCGCCTATGTTACTTTGGAATAATATTTATCTGTTAAGCATAGATAAAGTTTGTATTCAATTTTGTCGCCCCTATGTTACTTTGGATTAATATTTATCTGTTAAGCATAGATAAACTTCTAGCAGAGTGGCCGGTGCATTCGCGAGGCTAGAACTTTACATGATTATACTTCTGGTATGATTTTATGTCATTTTCAATATGTTTTAGAATGCTTTTTACAGGACATTATTAAAATTTGAAGCATAAAATATGTATATTTATTGACATGAAACTATCGTCATTATAGATCAAGATCTTAAGGATATCAGTAGGTTGAGTTCCTTGGATTGATGGTTCTGTCTATTTAGTGTGCTGTTAATTTAGTTTACTGGTACACACAACCTTTTATGTAAAACTCACTATTCTCGAAACAGGCTTGCGTCCCGCTATATGTAAAACTCACTATTCTAATAGGACTTCAGCAACCACTGAAGTTTTTACTTACCATGGTGCATCAAACTTGTATCTCTATCATGAAAATTTACAGGGCAGAAAAGATATGAATGCATATACATGTAAAACTATATTGTCTTTCTTTCAAGGACTCAGCCAATTTTTTATAGTTTAAATTTGCAGTTTCAAGAAATAAAAATTAAGCGACATATACATCTAACTAATGTTTCCTGCTGACATAAGTGTGATGTAAATATTAAAATAAGTCTGCTGACGGATGCGCTATTTGATCTCCTATAATTAGGATTTTCCGTATAATTAATAATATAGATATTGAATATATGTTCACAAATACTTCTAGCTTATTAGAATGGAGAGTTGGGTTTTTTTTTCACATAATGAAAGTTCTGGATTTCGGATATTTGGTTACATCTGTCATTTTATAATCTGATATAATCTCGGCCCATAACTTTGGCAATCATTTTTCAATACCAATCTAACTACTTTTTTAATATATACCATTGACGATAGCCAAAAATGTGTGTTGCCCGCACATTTCCATGGCTATTTTTACTGTAAGTGTAAGAAGATTTTCTAATCTAATGTTATGAGTTGTCAAATTAACCACTTGGTTTATTTGACATGATCCTAGGATTGTCCAGAAATATTTTTGTTTCATCTGGTCTTAGTACTACCCACATAGATTACTCGTCTTAATCACTGTTTGCATATTTATTTTCATTTCATTTTGGCAACGTTGGTATTTGTGTCTCCTAGTCATACCGTACCCACCCAATAGCCAGCCTGTACTGAATTGATTGTGGCCAAACACAGCGTCCTCTTGGACCAGCGGCCAACCAAATTTATGTTTTTCTTTCTTATCCAGACTAGTAAGCATGCACGTGCAACACACGTTTCGACTAAAATTAATGCAGACATGAGAATTCAAATGCATAGGAAAATAAGTTTTGCTCTCCATTATTTTTTACAAGTGTACTTCTTATTTCAAAAGTAAAATTTTCTTTCTTTGAAAAAATGTAATCCACAAATAAAGGACAGTCCCGTGACATGTCCTCAGCTGCAAAATTATGTTTTAAACTATGTGTCAAGACTAAATGTATCTCATTAGATGTAACAATATGTTTGGTTCAAGGGCGACAAAAAAATACAACCATTAACTTTGCTTACACAGTTATCATTAAACTCCACTCTTTCTTAATGGATTGATCCCTAAGAATAGAAGCTAGAACCTTTGACTATTACCTGACGTCGAGAAGCAAACACAAAACCAGTAATCTCTAGATCTTCGATTTTGTCTAGGTTGAGTGTTAATGCTCACATAATGAAAGATTTGATCCCAACAAAATGCCTATGACGCTACATCTCACCAAGACATGTTCATCAACAACCAAAGACCAAAAGGCCAAGGCAATTTATTGATATGTAAAAAGAAGGTTATGTAGAACCATCATAATATACATGCTTACCACGCTATTGCCACATAAGAGTGGATGACTGAAAGTGTATCCAATAGAATAGACAGTTATGACAAATTTAAAAAATAGGTCCCAATTCTCTAGCTGTCTTAACCTTGAAGTAATGTACATAATCAGGAATCCAATGATCATATTTGAGTTCTCAATATCATACTTCTTACCATCATCCCACCACCCAATATTGGCTATGCATAAGAGTAAACAACATCACCAGATTTACCGGCTATGAATTGCTTCCATCGTGTGACAATGTAGCCTCCCTCCAGCATGATATATGCACTTGAATAGTTGGAACGGGAAGAGAGAGAAACTCAAATCAGAACCCCAACGATGGTAAGAAACGATAATATTAAGTCAATCTATTTCTAGCTTGGATTGGTGCTGTGCTATTGCCTCAAGGGCCAATACTCCGTACCAAACATAATTGAAGTCATCCCTTGTCTTCGTGAGAGTGTTTGCGAAAACCTATAACAGATCATATACCTCATGATATAATTTAGCAACAAATCAGTTCTCTCTCCATTCCTAAATATAAGTCTTTTTAGAGTTTCTAATATGGACTACATACGGAGCAAAATGAGTGACTGTACACTATAAGTATGTCTATATACATCCGTATGTAGTCCATATTGGAATCTCCAAAAAGACTTATACTTAAAAATTGAGGGATTATAAGGCATTGCATGTCAAACAGGTAGTGTCGACCATCATCCATTCAATCCTAAATTTTTACACAAACCAAACTACTTGCTTTTTAAACAACTGAAAATCTAACCAAAAGTGTAGATGAACATGCAAAATTCAGTAATTAATCTGAACTGGACCTCTGCAGCTTGTATATAAAACAAAGAGACAGAAGGTTGAGACGCACATGTACACGATCTGCAAAGATCAGTAGAGGTTTTTAGCTACTGGAGCCCCGGAGTGTGATGGCGATAGCATGGGACAAGAATATTTAGGAGCTTCTTACCTGCATATCCGCATATTATATATACACATAACTGACATCGAGAAACCACTAATTTGAAGTCTAGCTCTAAGTATGACATCAGCACCAGGTACAAATATCTCTAAGCTCCATATTACCTCAGATATACTTGCAATTCCTACTGGAAACACTATCTGATTTTTCAGAAATCAGTATGGGCAATTCAAGACTGGTTCACCTTTGTCTGGAGAGAAAATTCAGAAAAGCAGAACGACCAGGAATTTTGATATGAAAAGTAGGGAGGAGGGGAACTATCAGCTGGCCATAGACAACGTCGGACTACTGGGCGATGGAGGGCTACCAATTAAGCAAAAAATCTGGGCGTGCATATGGGTGATGTAATCGCACAATCGCAGTTACCTCTGATTAATAATTCAATAATGAAGGTCAATTGAATAATTTCTGAAATTATTGTGTTGAAAACGTACAGAGAATATAGACTGAATTGGAGAACTTACCGTCATAAAGAACATCCATATTCAGTTAAACAGTAGATCATTGTACATTATGAACTAAATTGCATGCAATCTAATTATTAGACATTATCAGGCTGTGTCATTAACTCATTAATGGCCTTGTAGCAAACCTATTAGATTTTTTTTACAAAATTCAGTTATGCATGCTTGATCATTATCGGACCAACAAACACTAATACCATGAACATTGACACGCACACGGATCAAATGGAATAGGAGGAACTGACCGTTGGGGAAAGCAAAACCGCCGAGTGGGCGTACATAAATTCTCAATAAACTGTATCAACAAAGTTAGCTCCATTTTGCGGGGATGGAAAATCAAGGAGTAATATAAAGTGGAAAATATATTATAACTTAATAAAGTTTCCATGTTTGCTTTAAGAGGCTTGAAATTACTACATGAATCAGAGAAGAAAATGGGATGCCACCATTCCTGTGACACATCTATCAAAATAGAATGGCAAAAGTACATGTCAGATGTCAGACAATAATCCCAATATCCAATAACACAATATACTATGACGCAAACACATGATGCAGCGTTGGCAATGTGCATCCCAGAGCCTGCATGGACATATGCTTAGAAATCAGGATACTGCCATATTTGCAGTGTGCACCGGGATAATCCACAAGGCTATTTCACAAATTACCAGTTCGGTTAAGCAATTAACAACGACAAAACATGGGGCTTATCTGAACCAATTACTATCAATCCGTAAAAACTGAACAACTAAATTTAGTTTGAAGCTTATCTGAAGCTCATCTAAGCTAAAGACTAACATGAGGTCCTCTTCTTTACCAATCTATAGTAACATTTCTTGAGCAGTAGCTAACAGTTCTTATCATAATTGAACCAATATAAAGCATATAACAACAGTAGCAGAAAGTGTACAGGTGTACTTGTAAGCAGTAAGTAGCAAGCAAGAAAAACAAGCAACCTTCTTACCTGGAGCACCTCAACGATGGTGTGGGTGAGGGCGGCGGCGACATGCTCGGTGTAGTGGCCCTGCAAGAGGATCCTGTCTAAAAGCTCGCCGCCCTTGCAGAGCTCCATGACGTGGTGCACGACGTTCTCGTCATCGTGGGCGCCGTTGAGGGTGACGACGTTTAGGTGCGGCGCCATGATTTCCACCTCCTGGCACACGTCCTCCACGTCCACAGGCATGCGCTTGGAGATGGACTTCCACGCACCCATGGCGGCTTCCGTGCAGAGGTATGTGACGCCGAAGGGTTGGACCTGGGCTTCCGCCGCCCCAAACGTCGACGGACCGACACAGCGGTTGCCCAAGGCGAGCCGAGGGGCTGGCTACGGCCGTGTAGTGGGCTGATTTGAGGCCTAATGACCGACGGCGGGAGCTAGATTCAGCGAAGGAGGCGACGGCTCAGGAAAAACAAAGGATGGGCGTGCGCGCAGGCAGGGGGAGTGGCGACGTACCTAGGTCGCCGCCGTGGCGGACGGAGGAGCAGTCGGAGTGCTTCGCAGCGAGGTCGGCGAAGGAGGCCCGGCCGGCGAGGATCTGGTTGTGGAGCTCGCCGAGGAGCGCGGCGGCATCGGCGGGCGTTGTGGCGGAAAAGACCCGACCCTCAGGGTCCTTCGAGGATGCCTTGCGCCAGGACCTTCTTGCTCCTCGTCCCCTGCTACTGCCGGCCCCTCCTGCTCCTCCTCCTCCTCTACTGCCGACGCCATCTCTCCCTTCCTCCGCGGCTCGCCTCTCCGGTTGCTTTGGGTGGTTAGCTCTGTTTGCTCGTGCCCATGGGTGTCAGCGCCCCTACTCCAACGGACCCTGCTTCGACCGCTGACAGGAAAGGCCCGGACGGCAGCGACCTGATCGCTGCCTCTCGACCCACCAGGGCCAGGAAGCCCAACCCGGCCAACACTGGGCCGCAGTGGGTCCGCTGAGCCCAACTGGCCGGCTGTCTACTTAAGGCGCTTACCACGGAGACCCCGGCATCCAGAGGATCACGGCGGCGGCACTGTTCTTCCTTTCCGATCCCCTTTCCCCAAAATTCTTGTACCCGTACCTGTAATTCACCTCTGAGACTCGAATTCGTGAGCAAAGTGTAATAGATCGAGCGATTACTACATAAATCCTAACATCTGGTATCAGAGACCAATCCCACTCCCTTCCGCCGCGTCGATCTGGCCCGGTTCGTGGAGACACGAGCTGTGCGTCAGGCGCGAATTCGCCTCATGGCCATGGATCCGTCCATCCAGGCCTTCCTGGAGCGTCTGGAGACCACGCTCAAGGAGCACACCGCCGCGATCCAAGCCTCCAACGCCAAGGTCGACGATCTCGTGGCGTGGCGCCCCGATCTCGAGCGGCGCGTCGCCGATCTGACCGATTCGGTGGCGGCCCTGCAACACTCACCTCCACCGCCGCCACCACCACGCTCGGAGGGCGTACAGCACCAGGCGCCAGGGGCGGGTCAACCACAGCCTGCGACGACCAGTACCCACATCGGGGCCGTGTTTGGCGCGGCCGCAACTGCATCAGGGCCCGATGGCCACGGCGTCTTCAACAGCACACGGGGGCTGCCTGCGGCGTCCTGCCTGACGCCGCCGCCGCTCCTGGCAAACGGTCAGTTCGACGCCCCCCTTCACCTCATGCACTTTCACTGTTTGCGCATGCCAGTCAGCTGCTCAGCGGCTTGGGCCAGGCACACCCATCCATCCAGTTTCCACAGTTCGCAGGAGACAACCCGAAACTGTGGAAAACCCTTTGTGAACAGTACTTTGCTATGTTTGCGATCCTACCCTCTTTTTGGGTACTGATGGCAGCGTTGAATTTCTCTGGTTCTGCATCTATTTGGCTACAGTCGATTCAGAAAAAACTTGCTGAATACGATTGGGAATCATTGACCACCCTCCTATGCACGCGCTTTGGGCGTGATCGCCACCAGACACTTATTCGTCAGTTTTACACCATGCGCCAAACATCCACGGTTGCTGATTATATTGAGCAATTTGAATCCATCATTAATCATCTTAGTTCATATTCTGACACAATTCACCCATTCTACTTTCTCACTCGCTTCGTGGAGGGACTGCGGAAGGATATCCGAGCGGTGGTCTTGGTGCAACGACCACCGGACCTGGATACAGCGTGCGCGCTGGCACTCTTACAGGAGGAGGTGGCGGACGGGGCCTTTGGCTCACTACCACGACCACCCGAGATGCACCACCGGCCGGGCACGGCGCTGCCCCTACCTCTGCCACCACCACGTGCAGTTCCACCGAACGGTACTGCCGATCGCCGTGGCACGGAGGCGGCGCGCGCGGACACGTCCAAGGTGAAGGCGCTCCGCGACTACCGCCGGGCGCGCGGCCTCTGCTTTAAGTGCGGAGAGCGCTGGGGACAAGACCACGTCTGCCCCACCACGGTACAACTGCACGTGGTGGAGGAGATGCTCGAACTCTTCGGCGTGGACGCCGAGCAACACGAAGCCACGACAATTGCATCAACCTGCGACACCGTCATGGCCATTTCTCGCTCCGCGCTGGACGGCAGCGTCTCGTCCAAGGCCTTTCAACTGCTCGCCATGATGCAAGGGCGCGAGGTGCTGCTCCTCGTTGACAGTGGCAGCTCTACCTCCTTCATCGACCAGAAGCTCGCCCAACAACTGTGAGGAGCTGTGCCGCTCAAGCAACCGTGCCGTGTCCGTGTTGCTGATGGGGGCGAACTCACTTGCACGGCTGCGATTCCCTCATGCCAGTGGTCTTCGCAAGGCCACTGAAGGAAATATGCCCTAGAGGCAATAATAAAGTTATTATTTATTTCCTCATATCATGATAAATGTTTATTATTCATGCCAGAATTGTACTAACCGGGAACATAATACATGTGTGAATACATAGACAAACTTAGTGTCACTAGTATGCCTCTACTTGACTAGCTCGTTAATCAAAGATGGTTATGTTTCCTAACCATAAACAAAGTGTTGTTATTTGATTAACGAGGTCACATCATTAGTTGAATGATCTGATTGACATGACCCATTCCATTAGCTTAGCACCCGATCGTTTAGTATGTTGCTATTGCTTTCTTCATGACTTATACATGTTCCTATGACTATGAGATTATGCAACTCCCGTTTACCGGAGGAACACTTTGTGTGCTACCAAACGTCACAACATAACTGGGTGATTATAAAGGAGCTCTACAGGTGTCTCCAAAGGTAGATGTTGGGTTGGCATATTTCGAGATTAGGATTTGTCGCTCCGATTGTCGGAGAGGTATCTCTGGGCCCTCTCGGTAATGCACATCACATAAGCCTTGCAAGCATTGCAACTAATGAGTTAGTTGCGGGATGATGTATTACAGAACGAGTAAAGAGACTTGCCGGTAACGAGATTGAACTAGGTATTGGATACCGACGATCGAATCTCGGGCAAGTAACATACCGATGACAAAGGGAACAACGTATGTTGTTATGCGGTCTGACCGATAAAGATCTTCGTAGAATATGTAGGATCCAATATGGGCATCCAGGTCCCGCTATTGGTTATTGACCGGAGACGTGTCTCGGTCATGTCTACATTGTTCTCGAACCGTAGGGTCCGCACGCTTAACGTTACGATGACAGTTATTATGAGTTTATGCATTTTGATGTACCGAAGTTAGTTCGGAGTCCCGGATGTGATCACGGACATGACGAGGAGTCTCGAAATGGTCAAGACATAAATATTGATATATTGGACGGCTATATTCATGAAGGAAATATGCCCTAGAGGCAATAATATAAGTTATTATTTATTTCCTTATATCATGATAAATGTTTATTATTCATGCTAGAATTGTATTAACCGGAAACATGATACATGTGTGAATACATAGACAAGCAGAGTGTCACTAGTATGCCTCTACTTGACTAGCTCGTTAATCAAAGATGGTTATGTTTCCTAACCATGAACAAAGAGTTGTTATTTGATTAACGGGATCACATCATTAGTTGAATGATCTGATTGACA
This sequence comes from Triticum urartu, assembly GCF_003073215.2. Lineage (NCBI taxonomy): Eukaryota > Viridiplantae > Streptophyta > Magnoliopsida > Poales > Poaceae > Triticum > Triticum urartu. The sequence goes on along the minus strand of NC_053022.1, from coordinate 63,856,883 downwards.
TGACCCATTCCATTAGCTTAGCACCCGATCTTTTAGTATGTTGCTATTGCTTTCTTCATGACTTATACATGTTCCTATGACTTATACATGTTCATGGACTCCATGATTTATCAGAAACTATACCGTTTGCCAGGAGGTTGCTATGCTTCTTTTTCATGACTTAAGGAATAACACAATGCTTCCTGTGGTTGGACTAACGGCAAGAATCTGTACCACTATAGCCAGTAACCCGTTGCCGTGCCGGAGGTAATTATAAGAGGAAAATCAACTTCAGTGGTGGTCTCACACAAAAATATAGTTGGTGCAGGTCATGACACTGAGACGGCATATTTCGGAAGATTAGGATGTTGTACTTCCGATTGATCGGAGAGGTATCTCTGGGCCACTCCTCGTAGACACATACTATCTAATAAAAAGGACCTCATAGCCAAGCATACAGGTATCCCAATAATATGGTATGTTATGAATGTTGATGAAGTTGTGACCGGATATTCGAGCACGAGTGAAATGGAGAGATCCTCTACTCCCGATGCGGAAGTACCTGGCCTCCGTGAATGCACATCACATGGAAGCCTGGCAAGCGATTGCAACTAATGAGAGTTGCGAGGAGATGATACAGAAAAAAGAGACGCCGGCGAAACGGGAATCGAACTAGTATGAGATAGCCGGACGATCGAATCTCGCCGGGCAGTAGCTAGGATAACAAGACAATTAGATCTAGTATGTGAATTGGACAAAAAAAGGGTACGACCCCGAAACAACGTATTAGTCGTATATCTGCGTCTGACCTGACTGTAGCAAGATCTTCGTAAATGTAAATAATGTAATGAGGAACCAAACCGATGACCAAAATGGAGCATCCGAGGTTACCACCAAACGGCTATGTTTTGTATGGCCCTATTCTGTGCCTCAGGAGTACGTGTCTCGGTCATGTCAACTTTGTTTCTCATAAAACTCGTAGGTACCCGCTAACGCTTAACGTCTCCGAAATATAAGATCTGCGATGACTAAAGGAATATGTATAGCTCAGACATCTAATGATGTTACTTTTACAATTGATTCTCTCGATACTATTGGTTATTCGACCAGAGCGTGTCTCGATCAAATGTCTAACATTGTTCCTCGATAAGTAACCGCTCAAAAGGTGTGCTGCCGCATGACGCTTAATCTGTTACCCTCTTCCAGATGGCCTAGTTTATGTATGTGAGCAGAGTTGTGTACATGTCATATCTCGATATGAGTGTAGCGATCGCTTCGAACGTTACCGGATGGTGCCGTAGACATAGAATGTGACTACTTCAATTCTCGACCCGAGTGAGATCTCCGAACAATTGACTCTTATACTCAGAAGAGTGGAAATCGTATTTTTGACAAGCGGCGTATATCTCTGCGCATATGAATACCTGGGTAAGGATGTCCGGAGCGCGGATGACAAATCCCCGGGATTTATATTCCGGAAGAACTACTATATACAGTACCTACGGCGTTTCACCTCGTGAACCCCCCCCGTTGGGGTGTTATTGGGTCTCTATACTTATGGGCTTACCTAAGAGGAGCGAGTAGGTAATATTTTAGTGACAAGAGGTGGGCCTTATGCGCCCCTCCCATCTCCTTATAGGTCTGAATATGAATCAAATGATGGTGTGAGTAGTGAGTAGCCGGCGGCGGAGCCCCCCTTTCCTTTCCGCTCTCACCTCAGCTGTATCCCCACCCCTTCTCCATACATCCAACTAGTGAAGAACCAGTGATGTGCCTTTTAATCTCGTCCCTTATAGTCTGAAGAGTGGACGAGAGAGGAGGCATGGACAAAGGTGCGGTCCCCTCCGTATCGCCTCCCCTCCGCCCCAGTCACTACTTAGGCCACTAAGGAGAGGGGCCACCTCACTCCTCCCGCTGTTTCCCCTCTCCCCGTGGGGGCTATCCCTATGAGTCCATACTAGGTATCGGGGGAGGTGTGCCTTACTCCCCGCATATAAGGTAGGGCACCTTATAGGGATAGACACATGGAGTATGTGACATGCACTGCACTCTGCCTTCCGCTCACGCCCGTGTCGGTGCCTGGCGGCCGGTGGCCCCCCCTCTCCACCATATTGGCCACCTCTGCCGTTTATTCTATTTATACGGAATGCAAAGGGGCAGCCTACCCTCAACGAATCTTGAGGGGCGGTTTTGAATCCCTAGCCGTTAGACGTTCGATCATCTGAGATCGTTTTACCTAATATTAATCCGGTATCGACTCATCAGATCATCACCACGGCCGTATCGTGTAGGCTTGACCCCTAACCTCCCTCTCGGCCCATCCATATAATCCACGTGCCTTGGCATCATATTGTGGTATGATTAGCATACGGTGACCTTAGGCGAGCCCCTGGCCGTCATAGACGGGCGCAGATGCAGTGTTCTATAGATCATCGAATGATTCAAGCGTCACCTCGCCGTCCGTGCTGACGAATTCTTCCCGAAGCTTTGCTTGGATCGAAGACACCTGAGGTGTCTTTATGTACGTGTGCTTAAAGAACTCGAGACATATAGGTGCCGGACTTTATTAATAAGATTAATACTAGGAGAATACTCAGGTGCTTGGTATTCCGCGTTCGGGTATCTCGCAAGAGGAAGACTCAGGAGCAGTGGTTGCCTGAACGACACTTCCTCTACGTTTTATATATTGTGTTTCAACGCTTCCCGTTGCTCTGAATCTTACAATGGAAGTACGCTAGATCAGACTCCTCCCCTGTTTGCTATGCAATCCACCCATGTATATCATTGCGTGTGCTGTGTAAGGATAAGTGTTTGTGAATCATTTAGCGTCGAACCGGTGTTACCTCCCAACCACGTATCGAAGTGGCCAATCACCGTAGAGCCTCTCGCTTCTTACTATATGCGGTCAATATCTCTATGGTTAATCTTCATGCTCTACTACCTGACGGAGATCAGAACACCACTCCAAACTCAACCTCTTCGTCCCGGTATGCAATCGCCGACCCTAGTCAGTGACCGATAGCTCGGATCACGTGAGGATTTCTTGAAAATTCCTACACGATTCCCAACAGTGTATGCCAGTTATGCCAGGTACATTGTATTATATTTGGTTCCGGTACTAACCCACACACCCACACAATGGTTAGCCGACCTATTTGAAATGTTGGACACACTACTATGTCTGCTACCCGGCCGATAACCAGATGCGATTTGGAAGCCAGCGAGTACATATCTTCCTTACGTGTCCCATAGAGTAATCCCCGCAGTCTCACCTTCATGATCCTAGACACTCGTCATTTGCCGACGAACATAGCTTGCAGCTTGCGGTGATAACTCAGCCTATGAAGTCGAGTCTTCTAGCGTGCTGGCTATTCATCGCATTACCGACTCTTCGCATTGGTATCATCCCAGAACAAGAATCTATATTGGCTCTGAGCCGTCCTCCTTCTTATGTATGTAACTATTGCCCGCCTGCGGTCGCATCTGTTGTGTTCTATAGATCTCAAACAGGCACGAGTACAGTTTCATAACGTCTGATCAGCAAGTTAACCTTTATTGCTTCAAACCACCTCTCTGTGGTTTTGTGAAATAACGAGGTTGATGGTGCTAAGAAATGTGAGACGTATATCCTCTTATAGACTCTCAATGCTCCTGTAAGGAAAGGTCTCCAGCAGGTGGAAAACTCAAGTAGCATCGGCCACTCGTAAAAACTATTTTTGACCATACACTGACCCTAAAGATATTGCTTGAGGGAGGGTCTAACTTGCTTTTTTAATTACTTTGCGTAACATGGGGGATGTCCTGTAAATTGTGTTAGTATGGTCGTCTCCTAGAGATGTAACTCGACTATATATATAGTCTCCGACAAGAAATGGTTCATGTTTTGTAAACCGATTATTTAAGTTATCCTCTATAAGCCTAACGTTCGGCTCAGTCGACTATGTATACTGCTTTGGTCCGTCATCTTCTTCATTCCGACCTCCTCACATCACTCTAGAATAATCTCCACGCTTTGAATTATATCTGTATAAATAAGCCTCTACTACGTTTCATCAAATATAATCTATAGCTCTAATTGCTCATTCGTTAAGGTAACCCTATCAGTTAATAGCTGCTCGCGCTCCTTAGTGTCAGGACTGATAGAGCAGTGGTGATAACATTACATTCACCGACGGTCACTCTGATCTATACCTGAGATGCATACTGGCATGGTGGGGGAGTATCAAAGGTGGCTGTATCCTACATGTCACACGCCCAGAATGACTGGTCCAAAGAAGTAGCATGGTTAGTTATCCTGTACTAGGTTGCGCATTCTGGACGTACATACGCTAATAGAAATTCAGCCTACCGCGACTCAAGCAATGAATACAATCTAGCAGTCTGACTTTATACTCACTTGTCAGCTTAATATGTAATGTGATTATGTCATGGTTTAATGGATGGTGATCAATGTTTGCATATCATTTCCAATTATTAAGTGCTATAGTGAGAGCTCATACCTTGATTGGGTACTATAAAGGTCGTGGATTCTGTTGAATCCCTTGTCATGTCAAATTACTTTTATAAAGATGAGTCTTCTCTCATGCTAAATTCTCCAAATGTGGCTTCTCTCCTTCTGAGTCTTGGCATCCGTTGCTCCTGAGATAAGTTCTTCGTAGTCTGAGACACCACAGCTCCCTCCATGTTTATGCTTGAAGTTTAATATACTGCATTTCGGCCTTATGTTAATGTGATATAATACTGTACATTATGTTCTATGCATAGGGTCGTCTGGCACGTACAAACACAAGGTAGGTGTGTGAAACAAGAAACGTGATATTTGTTCTCGACACCACGTGCGTTGGATGATATTATTAATATTCTCCTCAGTTATTATACCTTGCCGAAGACTAGTTACCCACTTCACCATGGACTGATTTGGTATCCTCCGGGTAACTACATCTCCAGTGAGAGCGTGAGCAAAGCTTCAGAAAAGGTTGAAATGCTGCATCTAGTTTATCGGCAGGCTGAGGGCTCGAGCGGATTATCCATCAGTCTGCTAGTAGGACTACTTACCTCGAATCCCTCAGTGATCATAAAAGGCACAGATGAAATGAATGGCGAGTGCATAGAATCTATCACTCGAGTGAATAAAAACTACTCCCAGTGTCAGCGGCTCATCAGCAAGTGGAATAAGACTCGAGATCATATCTTTAAGTTGATTTGGGATCACGCTGAATGCACCTCATATGGAAAATGTACAGTAGATAAGGTATGGAACTGTATACGTCGATCCGTAATGTGTGAGGAGTTTCTTAACGTAATATTATGAATCTAAATTGCGATCACTCTCACATTACGTATTATACAGACCAAAGACTACCTATTGACCAAACCACTCTCACCCTTAAGTACTTAGTCTAATAGTAATCTCTTGCGTCTGCCACATTTCAATTGTGTATGCTTTTATTCTCTAAATAGATGGCTACGTGCTGGTATGTTACACCGTTGAAAATTTATTAAGTGCTCCGTACTTCATTTAGAGAAAAGCCTAAAGCGTGCTTAGAGCTCTTTACTTACATAGAATCTATTTTGTCTCTATAGCTTGGTAGACTATGTGATACTGATCGAGGTTACTGTTATCCTCTAGATTATGACTTGTGACATTAATCCTTTCGCGAGTAACTTCTAAATACACTCTCAAGTAGCACTGGCCCTGAGCAAAGGAATGTCTTAACAGTCACACTCTCTGATTCTGACCTAACACCCGCTGTGAGCAATGAATACTACTATTTAGGGAGCCAAGATAAGACACTATTCAAAGAAGTGAACAATGGCACTGATTTTCAAGGATACACTGGGCCTTGTTACATTATCTTAGATTCACTTTGGGCATATACACTATTTAATTCTCGCAGTACTCCGTTACACCGATTGCTGCCCAGAAGAGTCCTGAATGCCTGCTGGCGTCGATGCGAACGCAAGAACATAAACACCAAGATGTTATGAATTGGTCTGGCAGCAAAGCTGATGACTACTCGATAGTTCATGTGTGCCATGCTTTACGGCTTAGAATCGGACTTCAACATGACGTTTTGAACGTCATGGAGCATATGAGATGTTCCAGAGTTGAAGTTAATATTTCAAGCAAATGCCCGGATTGAGAGATATGAAGTCTCCAATAAGTTCTATAGCTGCAAGATGGAGGAGAACAGTTCTGTCAGTGAGCATTTACTCAAAATGTCTGGGTATAATAATCACTTGATTCAATTGGGAGTTAATCTTTCAGATGATTGCGTCATTGACAGAATTCTCCAATCACTGCCCACCAAGCTACAAGAGCTTCGTGATGAACTATAATATGCAAGGAATGAATAAACTATTCCCGAGCTCTTCGCAATGCTGAAAGCTGCGGAGGTAGAAATCAAAGAAGGAGCATCAAGTGTTGATGGTCAACAAGACCAATAGTTTCAAGAAAAAGGGCAAAGGGAAGAAGAAGGGGAACTTCAAGAAGAACAGCAAGCAAGTTGCTGCTCAAGAGAAGAAACCCAAGTCTGGACCTAAGCCTGAAACTGAGTGCTTCTACTGCAAGCAGACTGGTCACTGGAAGCGGAACTGCCCCAAGTATTTGGCGGATAAGAAGGATGGCAAGGTGAACAAAGGTATATGTGATATACATGTTATTGATGTGTACCTTACTAATGCTCGCAGTAGCACCTGGGTATTTGATACTGGTTCTGTTGCTAATATTTGCAACTCGAAACAAGGGACTACGGATTAAGCGAAGATTGGCTAAGGACGAGGTGACGATGCGCGTGGGAAACGGTTCCAAAGTCGATGTGATCGCGGTCGGCACGCTACCTCTACATCTACCTTCGGGATTAGTATTAGACCTAAATAATTGTTATTTGGTGCCAGCGTTGAGCATGAACATTATATCTGGATCTTGTTTAATGCGAGACGGTTATTCATTTAAATCAGAGAATAATGGTTGTTCTATTTATATGAGTAATATCTTTTATGGTCATGCACCCTTGAAGAGTGGTCTATTCTTATTGAATCTCGATAGTAGTAATACACATATTTCATAACTTTTATGTGATCATGCACCCTTGAAGAGTGGTCTATTCTTATTAATCTCGATAGTAGTGATACACATATTCATAATGTTGAAGCCAAAAGATGCAGAGTTGATAATGATAGTGCAACTTATTTGTGGCACTGCCGTTTAGGTCATATCGGTGTAAAGCGCATGAAGAAACTCCATACTGATGGACTTTTGGAACCACTTGATTATGAATCACTTGGTACTTGCGAACCGTGCCTATGGGCAAGATGACTAAACACCGTTCTCCTACTATGGAGAGAGCAACAGATTTGTTGGAAATCATTACATGATGTATGTGGTCCATGAATAGAGGCTACAGAATTTTTGCGACAATCATAACCAGTAACTCAGTAAAAGTGCTCCGAGGCCTCCATAAATGTGCGGAGCAGTGCTCGGTGCCCGGAATGTAGGTCGCTATATTTATCTACAACCATTCACCAAGAGATTGAGTGCCTCTAACGCAAGATATGAGGGAGGGACGCGAACTACTCACTATGATATGGTGAAAAAAGCTAAGATCTGAAGAGACGCTTGAACGTGTCAAAGAATTTCAGAGTGAAGTGCGAAAATCATCGTAACAAGAAAAATAAAAGTTTTGCGTTACCGAAGGTGTCTCGATACAAGAGCTCCATGAGCTCTCATCTACCGTAGGAGACAGAGCGAGCAATGCGTTTGGAGAGTTGAGCTGTGAACTCGAGATTGTGGTGGCTAGCATGGAGAGTAACATGTTAGCTGTTTGCCGCATAGGTCCTCCTATGCGTGCACGACTACACGAAGCGCAACCCTGCGAGAGCTGCAGACCCACAGAGGTGCCAACTGTGTATGCCGAAGCAGTGATCGAGGTGAACTCGTACGATGATTTAACGTAGATAGATGGTGCGCCGCGAGTCTATGATGGGTAGCGTCACTTTATCCCGAGTATATTGACAACCGCAGACTCTTATGTCCCTTTTTGTGGGAAAGATGACTACATCTTAGATATCCACCTCCTGTTAGCTTAGCCTCCGCGAGATTCTCCGATCGGTTTCTCCGGGGATGACTTTCAGAGACGGCCGCATTCATGCGAGGGCCCATCAAAATCCGTTGAGAACGGACCAGCCTTATGAACTATGTGGTTTGGCAAGAAACCAAAGTTGTCGTTTCTGAAAGTTTTGGGGCTGCGATGCTTATGTGAAAAAGCTTCAACCTGATAAGCTCAAACCCAAATCGGAAAAATGTGTCTTCATAGGATACCCAAAAGAGACTGTTGGGTACACCTTCTATCACAGATCCGAAGGCAAGACTTTTGTTGCTAAATTTGGAATCTTTCTAGAGAAGGAGTTTCTCTCGAAAGAAGTGAGTGGGAGGAAAGTAGAACTTGATGAGGTAACTGTACCTGCTCCCTTATTGGAAAGTAGTACATCACAGAAAACTGTTTCTGTGACACCTACACCAATTAGTGAGGAAGCTAATGATGATGATCATGAAACTTTCAGAGACAAGATACTACTGAACCTCGTAGATCAACCAGAGTAAGATCCGCACCAGAGTGGTACGGTAATCCTGTTCTGGAAGTCATGCTACTAGATCATGATGAACCTACGAACTATGAAGAAGCGATGGTGAGCCCAGATTCCGCAAAATGGCTTGAAGCCATGAAATCTGAGATGGGATCCATGTATGAGAACAAAGTATGGACTTTGGTTGACTTGCCCGATGATCGGCAAGCAATTGAGAATAAATGGATCTTCAAGAAGAAGACTGACGCTGATGGTAATATTACTGTCTACAAAGCTCGACTTGTCGCAAAAGGTTTTCGACAAGTTCAAGGGATTGACTACGATGAGACCTTCTCACCCGTAGCGATGCTTAAGTCTGTCCGAATCATGTTAGCAATTGCCGCATTTTATGATTATGAAATTTGGCAGATGGATGTCAAAACTGCATTCCTGAATGGATTTCTGGAAGAAGAGTTGTATATGATGCAACCAGAAGGTTTTGTCCGATCCAAAGGGAGCTAACAAAGTGTGCAAGCTCCAGCGATCCATTTATGGACTGGTGCAAGCCTCTCGGAGTTGGAATATACGTTTTGATAGTGTGATCAAAGCTTATGGTTTTATACAAACTTTTGGAGAAGCCTATATTTACAAGAAAGTGAGTGGGAGCTCTGTAGCATTTCTGATATTATATGTGGATGACATATTGTTGATTGGAAATGATATAGAATTTCTGGATAGCATAAAAGGATATTTGAATAAGAGTTTTTCAATGAAAGATCTCGGAGAAGCTGCTTATATATTGGGCATCAAGATCTATAGAGATAGATTGAGATGCTTAATTGGACTTTCACAAAGCACATACCTTGACAAAGTTTTGAAGAAGTTCAAAATGGATCAAGCAAAGAAAGGGTTCTTGCCTGTGTTACAAGGTGTGAAGTTGAGTAAGACTCAATGCCCGACCACTGCAGAAGATAGAGAGAAAATGAAAGATGTTCCCTATGCTTCAGCCATGGGCTCTATCATGTATGCAATGCTATGTACCAGACCTGATGTGTGCCTTGCTATAAGTCTTAGCAGGGAGGTACCAAAGTAATCCAGGAGTGGATCACTGGACAGCGGTCAAGAACATCCTGAAATACCTGAAAAGGACTAAGGATATGTTTCTCATATATGGAGGTGACAAAGAGCTCATCGTAAAAGGTTACGTTGATGCAAGCTTTGACACTGATCCGGACGATTCTAAATCGCAAACCGGATACGTGTTTACATTAAACGGTGGAGCTGTCAGTTGGTGCAGTTCGAAACAAAGCGTCGTAGCGGGATCTACATGTGAAGCGGAGTACATAGCTGCTTCGGAAGCAGCAAATGAAGGAGTCTGGATGAAGGAGTTCATATCCGATCTAGGTGTCATACCTAGTGCATCGGGTCCAATGAAAATCTTTTGTGACAATACTGGTGCAATTGCCTTGGCAAAGGAATCCAGATTTCACAAGAGAACCAAGCACATCAAGAGATGCTTCAATTCCATCCGGGATCTAGTCCAGGTGGGAGACATAGAGATTTGCAAGATACATACGGATCTGAATGTTGCAGACCCGTTGACTAAGCCTCTTCCACGAGCAAAACATGATCAGCACCAAGACTCCATGGGTGTTAGAATCATTACTGTGTAATCTAGATTATTGACTCTAGTGCAAGTGGGAGACTGAAGGAAATATGCCCTAGAGGCAATAATAAAGTTATTATTTATTTCCTTATATCATGATAAATGTTTATTATTCATGCTAGAATTGTATTAACCGGAAACATAATACATGTGTGAATACATAGACAAACAGAGTGTCACTAGTATGCCTCTACTTGACTAGCTCGTTAATCAAAGATGGTTATGTTTCCTAACCATGAACAAAGAGTTGTTATTTGATTAACGGGATCACATCATTAGTTGAATGATCTGATTGACATGACCCATTCCATTAGCTTAGCACCCGATCGTTTAGTATGTTGCTATTGCTTTCTTCATGACTTATACATGTTCCTATGACTATGAGATTATGCAACTCCCGTTTGCCGGAGGAACACTTTGGGTGCTACCAAACGTCACAACGTAACTGGGTGATTATAAAGGAGTCTACAGGTGTCTCCAAAGCTAGATGTTGGGTTGGCGTATTTCGAGATTAGGATTTGTCACTCCGATTGTCGGAGAGGTATCTCTGGGCCCTCTCCGGTAATGCACATCACATAAGCCTTGCAAGCACTACAACTAATATGTTAGTTGTGAGATGATGTATTACGGAACGAGTAAGAGACTTGCCGGTAACGAGATTGAACTAGATATTGGATACCGACCGATCGAAATCTCGCGCAAGTAACATACGATGACAAAGGGAACAACGTATGTGTTATATGCGGTCTGACCGATAAAGATCTTCGTAGAATATGTAGGAGCCAATATGGACATCCAGGTCCGCTATTGGTTATTGACCAGGAGACGTGTTCTCATGTCTAACATGTTCTCGAAAACCGTAGGGTCCGCAACGCTTAACGTTTACGATGACAGTTTATGAGTTTATGCATTTTTGATGTAACGAAAGTTTAGTTCGGAGTCCCGGATGTGATCACGGACATTACGAGGTAGTCTCGAAATGGTCGAGACATAAGATTGATATATTGGAAGCCTATATTTGGATATCGAAGGTGTCCGGGTGGAAATCGGGAGGATTTTACCGATGCCGGGAGGTTACCGGAACCCCCCGGGAACCATATGGGCCTTAATGGGCTTTAGTGGAAAGGAGAAAGGGGCAGCCAAAGGTGGCCGCGCGCCTCCCCCATCCCCTAGTCCTATTAGGACTAGGAGAGGTGGCCGGCCCCCCTCTCTCCCTTTCCCCCTCGGGGAATCCTAGTCCAACTAGGATTGGGGGGGAGTCCTACTCCCGGTACGAGTAGGACTCCTCCTGCGCCCTCCTCCTGGCCGGCGGCCCCCTCCCCCTTGGATCCTTTATATACGGAGGCAGGGGGCACCTCTAGACACACAAGTTGATCATTGAGATCGTTCCTTAGCCGTGTGTGGTGCCCCCTGCCACCATATTCCACCTCGATCATATCGTTGTAGTGCTTAGGCGAAGCCCTGCGTCGGTAGAACATCAAGATCGTCACCACGCCGTCGTGCTGACGGAACTCTTCCCTGAAGCTTTGCTGGATCGGAGCCCGGGGATCGTCATCGAGCTGTACGTGTGCTAAGAACTCGGAGGTGCCGGAGTAACGGTGCTTGGATCGGTCGGATCGGGAAGAAGACGTACGACTACTTCCTCTACGTTCTGTCAACGCTTCCGTTGTGATCTACAAGGGTACGTAGAACAGACTCTCCCCCTCGTTGATATGCATCACCATGATCTTGCGTGTGCGTAGGAAATTTTTGAAATTACTACGTTCCCCAACAATTCGGACACCGGAAGTGTTCCGGGTGATTTCGGAGAAAACCGGAGTACCGGAAGGGTTACCAGAACCCTCCGGGGGAGTAATGGGCCTTATTGGGCCTTAGGGGAGAGAGAGGGCTGCGGCCTAGGAGGTGGCGCCCCCCCCCCCACATGGGGAGTCCGAATTGGACTAGGGTGGGGGGCGCGGCCCCTCTTTCCCTCTCCCTCTCCCCTTCTTTCCTTCCCCCTTAGGGTTTCCTAATTGGATTAGGAAAGGGGAGTCCTACTCCCACTCGGAGGAGGACTCCCCCTCCCCTTGTTGCGCCCCATACGGCCGGCCGGCCTCCCCCTTGCTCCTTTATATACGGGGGCAAGGGGGCACCCTAGAACACACAAGTTGATCATTGAGATCGTTCCTTAGCCGTGTGCGGTGCCCCCTGCCACCATATTCCACCTCGATCATATCGTTGTAGTGCTTAGGCGAAGCCCTGCGTCGGTAGAACATCAAGATCGTCACCACGCCGTCGTGCTGACGGAACTCCTCCCCGAAGCTTTGCTGGATCGGAGCCCGGGGATCGTCATCGAGCTATACGTGTGCTAAGAACTCGGAGGTGCCGGAGTAACGGTGCTTGGATCGGTCGGATCGGGAAGAAGACGTACGACTACTTCCTCTACGTTGTGTCAACGCTTCCGTTGCGATCTACAAGGGTACTTAGATCATACTCTCCCCCTCGTTGCTATGCATCACCATGATCTTGCGTGTGCGTAGGAAATTTTTTAAAATTACTACGTTCCCCAACAGTGGCATCCGAGCCTAGGTTTTATGGTTTGATGTTATATGCATCAGTAGAACACAAGTGAGTTGTGGGCGATATAAGTCATACTGCCTACCAGCATGTCATACTTTGTTTCGGCGATATTGTTGGATGAAGCGGCCTGGACCGACATTACGCGTACGCTTACGCGAGACTGGTTCTACCGCCGTGCTTTGCACACAGGTGGCTGGCGGGTGTCAGTTTCTCCAACTTTAGTTGAACCGAGTATGGCTACGCCCGGTCCTTGCGAAGGTTAAAACGGATTCTATTTGACAAACTATCGTTGTGGTTTTGATGCGTAGGTGAGATTGGTTCTTGCTTAAGCCGGTAGCAGCCACGTAAAACTTGCAGCAACAAAGTAGAGGATGTCTAACTTGTTTTTGCAGGGCATGTTGTGATGTGCTATGGCCAAAGACATGATGCTAAATTTTATTGTATGAGATGATCATGTTTTGTAACCGAGTTATCGGCAACTGGCAGGAGCCATATGGTTGTCGCTTTATTGTATGCAATGCAATCGCGATGTAATGCTTTACTTTATCACTAAGCGGTAGCGATAGTCGTGGAAGCATAAGATTGGCGAGACGACAACGATGCTACGATGGAGATCAAGGTGTCGCGCCGGTGACGATGGTGATCATGACGGTGCTTCAGAGATGGAGATCACAAGCACAAGATGATGATGGCCATATCATATCACTTATATTGATTGCATGTGATGTTTATCTTTTTATGCATCTTATCTTGCTTTGATTGACGGTAGCATTATAAGATGATCTCTCACTAAATTATCAAGAAGTGTTCTCCCTGAGTATGCACCGTTGCCAAAGTTCGTCGTGCCCAGACACCACGTGATGATCGGGTGTGATAAGCTCTACGTCCATCTACAACGGGTGCAAGCCAGTTTTTGCACACGCAGAATACTCAGGTTAAACTTGACGAGCCTAGCATGTGCAGATATGGCCTCGGAACACGGAGACCGAAAGGTCGATCGTGAATCATATAGTAGATATGATCAACATAACGATGTTCACCATTGAAAACTACTCCATCTCACGTGATGATCGGTTATGGTTTAGTTGATTTGGATCACGTGATCACTTAGAGGATTAGAGGGATGTCTATCTAAGTGCGAGTTCTTAAGTAATTTGATTAATTGAACTTAAGCTTATCATGAACTTAGTACCTGATAGTATCTTGCTTGTTTATGTTGATTGTAGATAGATGGCTCGTGCTGTTGTTCCGTTGAATTTTAATGCGTTCCTTGAGAAAGCAAAGTTGAAAGATGATGGTAGCAATTACACGGACTGGGTCTGTAACTTGAGGATTATCCTCATTGCTGCTCAGAAGAATTACGTCCTGGAAGCACCGCTGGGTGCCAGGCCTGCTGCTGGAGCAACACCAGATGTTATGAACATCTGGCAGAGCAAAGCTGATGACTACTCGATAGTTCAGTGTGCCATGCTTTACGGCTTAGAATCGGGACTTCAACGACGTTTTGAACGTCATGGAGCATATGAGATGTTCCAGGAGTTGAAGTTAATATTTCAAGCAAATGCCCAGATTGAGAGATATGAAGTCTCCAATAAGTTCTATAGCTGCAAGATGGAGGAGAACAGTTCTGTCAGTGAGCATATACTCAAAATGTCTGGGTATAATAATCACTTGATTCAGATGGGAGTTAATCTTCCAGATGATTGCGTCATTGACAGAATTCTCCAATCACTGCCACCAAGCTACAAGAGCTTCGTGATGAACTATAATATTCAAGGGATGAACAAGACTATTCCCGAGCTCTTCGCAATGCTGAAAGCTGCGGAGGTAGAAAGGAGGTAGAAATCAAGAAGGAGCATCAAGTGTTGATGGTTAACAAGACCACTAGTTTCAAGAAAAAGGGCAAAGGGAAGAAGAAGGGGAACTTCAAGAAGAAGCAAGCAAGTTGCTGCTCAAGGAGAAGAAACCCAAGTCTGGACCTAAGGCTGAAACTGAGTGCTTCTACTGCAAAGGGACTGGTCACTGGAAGCGGAACTGCCCCAAGTATTTGGCGGATAAGAAGGATGGCAAGGTGAACAAAGGTATATGTGATATACATGTTATTGATGTGTACCTTACTAAGCTCGCAGTAGCACCTGGGTATTTGATACTGGTTCTGTTGCTAATATTTGCAACTCGAAACAGGGACTACGGATTAAGACACTGGCAAGGACGAGGTGACGATGCGCCTGGGAAACGGTTCCAAAGTCGATGTGATCGCGTCGGCACGCTACCTCTACATCTACCTTCGGGATTATATTAGACCTAAATAATTGTTATTTGGTGCCAGCGTTGAGCATGAACATTATATCTGGATCTTGTTTGATGCGAGACGGTTATTCATTTAAATCAGAGAATAATGGTTGTTCTATTTATATGAGTAATATCTTTTATGGTCATGCACCCTTGAAGAGTGGTCTATTTTTATGAATCTCGATAGTAGTAACACACATATTCATAATGTTGAAGCCAAAAGATGCAGAGTTGATAATGATAGTGCAACTTATTTGTGGCACTGCCGTTTAGGTCATATCGGTATAAAGCGCATGAAGAAACTCCATACTGATGGACTTTTGGAACCACTTGATTATGAATCACTTGGTACTTGCGAACCGTGCCTCATGGGCAAGATGACTAAAACACCAGTTCTCCGGTACTATGGAGAGAGCAACAGATTTGTTGGAAATCATACATAGATGTATGTGGTCCGATGAATATTGAGGCTCGTGGCGGATATCGTTATTTTCTCACCTTCACAGATAACTTAAGCAGATATGGGTATATCTACTTAATGAAAACATAAGTCTGAAACATTTAAAAGTTCAAAGAATTTCAGAGTGAAGTTGAAAATCATCGTAACAAGAAAATAAAGTTTCTACGATCTGATCGTGGAGGAGAATATTTGAGTTACGAGTTTGGTGTACATTTGAAACAATGTGGAATAGTTTCGCAACTCACGCCACCCGGAACACCACAGCGTAATGGTGTGTCCGAACGTCCTAATCGTACTTTACTAGATATGGTGCGATCTATGATGTCTCTTACTGATTTACCGCTATCATTTTGGGGTTATGCTTTAGAGACGGCCGCATTCACGTTAAATAGGGCACCATCAAAATCCGTTGAGACGACGCCTTATGAACTATGGTTTGGCAAGAAACCAAAGTTGTCGTTTCTTAAAGTTTGGGGCTGCGATGCTTATGTGAAAAAGCTTCAACCTGATAAGATCGAACCCAAATCGGAGAAATGTGTCTTCATAGGATATCCAAAGGAAACTATTGGATACACCTTCTATCACAGATCCGAAGGCAAGACTTTTGTTGCTAAATTCGGAAACTTTCTGGAGAAGGAGTTTCTCTCGAAAGAAGTGAGTGGGAGGAAAGTAGAACTTGACGAGGTAACTGTACCTGCTCCCTTATTGGAAAGTAGTACATCACAGAAAACTGTTCTGCGACACCTATACCAATAAGTGAGGAAGCTAATGATGATGATCATGAAACTTCAGGAACAAGATACTACTGAACCTCGTAGATCAACCAGAGTGAGATCCGCACCAGAGTGGTACGGTAATCCAGTTCTGGAAATCATGCTACTAGATCATGATGAACCTACGAACTATGAAGAAGCGATGGTGAGCCCAGATTCCGCAAAGTGGCTTGAAGCCATGAAATCTGAGATGGGATCCATGTATGAAAACAAAGTATGGACTTTGGTTGACTTGCCCGATGATCGGCAAGCAATTGAGAATAAATGGATCTTCAAGAAGAAGACTGACGCTGACGGTAATGTTACTGTCTACAAAGCTCGACTTGTCGCAAAAGGTTTTCGACAAGTTCAAGGGATTGACTACGATGAGACCTTCTCACCCGTAGCGATGCTTAAGTCTGTCCGAATCATGTTAGCAATTGCCGCATTTTATGATTATGAAATTTGGCAGATGGATGTCAAAACTGCATTCCTGAATGGATTTCTGGAAGAAGAGTTGTATATGATGCAACCGGAAGGTTTTGTCGATCCAAAGGGAGCTAACAAAGTGTGCAAGCTCCAGCGATCCATTTATGGACTGGTGCAAGCCTCTCGGAGTTGGAATAAACGCTTTGATAGTGTGATCAAAGCATTTGGTTTTATACAGACTTTTGGAGAAGCCTGTATTTACAAGAAAGTGGGTGGGAGCTCTGTAGCATTTCTGATATTATATGTGGATGACATATTACTGATTGGAAATGATATAGAATTTCTGGATAGCATAAAGGGATACTTGAATAAGAGTTTTTCAATGAAAGACCTCGGTGAAGCTGCTTACATATTGGGCATAAAGATCTATAGAGATAGATCAAGACGCTTAATTGGACTTTCACAAAGCACATACCTTGACAAGATTTTGAAGAAGTTCAAAATGGATCAAGCAAAGAAAGGGTTCTTGCCTGTGTTACAAGGTGTGAAGTTGAGTCAAGACTCAATGCCCGACCACTGCAGAAGATAGAGAGAAAATGAAAGATGTTCCCTATGTCCCTATGCTTCAGCCATAGGCTCTATCATGTATGCAATGCTGTGTACCAGACCTGATGTGTGCCTTGCTATAAGTCTAGCAGGGAGGTACCAAAGCAATCCAGGAGTGGATCACTGGACAGCGGTCAAGAACATCCTGAAGTACCTGAAAAAGGACTAAGGATATGTTTCTCGTATATGGAGGTAACAAAGAGCTCATCGTAAACGGTTACGTTGATGCAAGCTTTGACACTGATCCGGACGATTCTAAATCGCAAACCGGATACGTGTTTACATTAAACGGTGGAGCTGTCAGTTGGTGCAGTTCTAAACAAAGCATCGTGGCGGGATCTACATGTGAAGCGGAGTACATAGCTGCTTCGGAAGCAGCGAACGAAGGAGTCTGGATGAAGGAGTTCATATCCGATCTAGGTGTCATACCTAGTGCATCGGGTCCAATGAAAATCTTTTGTGACAATACTGGTGCAATTGCCTTGGCAAAGGAATCCAGATTTCACAAGAGAACCAAGCACATCAAGAGACGCTTCCATTCCATCCGGGATCTAGTCCAGGTGGGAGACATAGAGATTTGCAAGATACATACGGATCTGAATGTAGCAGGCCCGTTGACTAAGCCTCTTCCACGAGCAAAACATGATTAGCACCAAGGCTCCATGGGTGTTAGAATCATTACTGTGTAATCTAGATTATTGACTCTAGTGCAAGTGGGAGACTGAAGGAAATACGCCCTAGAGGCAATAATAAAGTTATTATTTATTTCCTTATATCATGATAAATGTTTATTATTCATGCTAGAATTGTATTAACCAGAAACATAATACATGTGTGAATAGATAGACAAACAGAGTGTCACTAGTATGCCTCTACTTGACTAGCTCATTAATCAAAGATGGTTATGTTTCCTAACCATGGACAAAGAGTTGTTATTTGATTAACGAGATCACATCATTAGTTGAATGATCTGATTGACATGACCCATTTCATTAGCTTAGCACCCGGTCATTTAGTATGTTGCTATTGCTTTCTTCATGACTTATACATGTTCCTTTGACTATGAGATTATGCAACCCCCGTTTACCGGAGGAACACTTTGTGTGCTACCAAACGTCACAACGTAACTGGGTGATTATAAAGGAGCTCTAAAGGTATCTCCAAAGGTACATGTTGGGTTGGCGTATTTCGAGATTAGGATTTGTCACTCCGATTGTCAGAGAGGTATCTCTGGGCCCTCTCGGTAATGCACATCACATAAGCCTTGCAAGCATTGCAACTAATGTGTTAGTTGTGAGATGATGTATTACGGAACAAGTAAAGAGACTTGCCGGTAATGAGATTGAACTAGGTATTGGATACCGACGATCGAATCTCGGGCAAGTAACATACCGATGACAAAGGGAACAACGTATGTTGTTATGCGGTCTGACCGATAAAGATCTTCGTAGAATATGTAGGAGCCAATATGGGCATCTAGGTCCCGCTATTGGTTATTGACCGGAGACGTGTCTCGGTCATTTCTACATTGTTCTCGAACCGTAGGGTCCGCACGCTTAACGTTACGATGACAGTTATTATGAGTTTATGCATTTTGATGTACCGAAGGTTGTTCGGAGTCCCGGATGTGATCACGGACATGACGAGGAGTCTCGAAATGGTCGAGACATAAAGATCGATATATTGGAAGCCTATATTTAGACATCGGAATCATTCCGGGTGAAATCGGGATTTTACCGGAGTACCGGGGGGTTACCGGAACCCCCCTGGGGGTTATTGGGCCTACATGGGCCATAAGGGAGAAGAGGAGGGCCGGCCAGGGAAGGCCGCGCGCCCCCTCCCCCCTAGTCCGAATAGGACAAGGAAGGGGGGGGGCGGCGCCCCCCTTTCCTCTTCCCCTTCCCCCTTTCCTTCTCCAACAAGGCAAGAGGGGGGAGTCCTACTCCCGGTGGGAGTAGGACTCCTCCAGGCGCACCCAATAGGGCCGGCCGCACCTCCCCCTCCCTCCTTTATATACGGGGACAGGGGGCACCCTAGAACACACAAATTGATCTTCGTGATCGTTCCTTAGCCGTGTGCGGTGCCCCCTCCACCATATTCCACCTCGGTCATATCGTTGCGGTGCTTAGGCGAAGCCCTGCGTCGGTAGTACATCATCATCGTCACCACGCCGTCGTGCTGACGGAACTCCTTCCCGAAGCTTTGCTGGATCGGAGCCCAGGGAGCGTCATCGAGCTGAACGTGTGCCAAGAACTCGGAGGTGCCGGAGTAACGGTGCTTGGATCGGTTGGACCGGGAAGACGTACGACTACTTCCTCTACGTTGCGTCAACGCTTCCGCTTCGGTCTACAAGGGTACATAGACAACACTCTCCCCTCTCGTTGCTATGCATCACCATGATCTTGCGTGTGCGTAGGAAATTTTTTGAAATTACTACGTTCCCCAACAGGAGCTACTTTGAAAATTATTAAAGAAAAAGAACCAATAGTTAATGAAAGAATAGATCGAGATTCTACGAGAATCGGTAAACTTGAGGATATCATTACCAACTTAGGGTCGGCCTTTTCATCCGTGAAAAATACTCTGACTCCTCCTACCAAAATTGCTAAATTTATTTATGTTCCTAAAAATAAGGGTGAATCTTCTAGTAAGGAAAATGCGGTGCTCAAATCAATAAGTATTCACCCCAATTGTCTTTCTATAATAAAGGAACCTTTTGCCTCAAATGAATTTGTTGATTTCTTGCCTAGGAGTTTAATCATTGCTAAAAGGAAAGAAACTCCTAAAAGTTATAAGTGCTCTATTGAAAAGTTGAATGCCAAATATGGCAATACTTAGATCTATTCTCGCTTTTATGCCTAGCTAGGGGCGTTAAACGATAGCGCTTGTAGGGAGGCAACCCAATTTTATTTTTGTTTATTACTTTTTGATTATGTTTAGTAATAAATATTTGATCTAGCCTTTGGTTAGATGTGTTTTCATGTTTTAATTAGTATTTGTGCCAAGTGAAACCTATAGGATCCTCTTGGATAGTAATTATTTAATCTTGCTGAAAAAGTCAGAAACTTTCTGTTCACGAAAACAATTGTTTGAAATCATCAGAACGTGATAAAATACTGATTCCAGTTTCAGTAGATTAATAAATACATTATCTTGGGTTTCCTAGTTTAGTAGAAATTTTGGAGTTCCAAAAGTATTCGAAAGTTACAGATTGCTACAGACTGTTCTGTTTTTGATAGATTCTGTTTTTCGTGTGTTGTTTGTTTATTTTGATGAATATATGGCTAGTATCGGGGGGTATGAACCATAGATAAGTTGGAATACAATAGGTTTAACACCAATATAAATAAACAATGAGTTAATTATAGTACCTTATGTGGTGGTTTTTCTTTCTTGCACTAACGGAGCTTACGAGTTTTCTGTTGAGTTTTGTGGTGTGAAGTTTTCAAGTTTTGGGTAAAGATTTGATGGACTATGGAATAAGGAGTGGCAAGAGCCTAAGATTGGGAATGCCCATGGCACCCCAATATAATCTAAGGACACCAAAAATCCTAAGCTTGGGGATGCCCCGAAAGGCATTCCCTCTTTCTTCTTCGTTTATCGGTAATTTTACTTGGAGCTATATTTTTATTCACCACATGATATGTGTTTTGCTTGGAGCGTCTTGTATGATATGAGTCTTTGATTTTTAGTTTACCACAATCATCCTTGCTGTACACACCTTTTGGGAAAGACACACATGGATTAGAATTTATTCGAATACTCTATATGCTTCACTTATATCTTTTGAGCTAGATAGTTTTGCTCTAGTGCTTTACTTATACTTTTTAGAGCACGGCGTTGGTGTTATTTTGTAGAAATTATTGATCTCTCATGCTTCACTTATATTATTTTGAGAGTACTTTAGAACAGCATGGTATTTGCTATGGTTATAAAATTGGTCCTAATATGATGGGCATCCAAGTTGGGTATAATAAAAACTATCATAGGAAGTGAATTGGATGCTATGATCAATTTGATGCTTGATAATCGTTTTGAGATATAAAGGTGGTAATTTTAGAGTCATGCTAGTTGAGTAGTTGTGGATTTGAGAAATACTTGTGTAAAAGGTTGTGATTCCCGTAGCATGCACGTATGGTGAACCGTTATGTGATGAAGTCGGAGCATGATTTATTTATTGATTGTCCACCTTATGAGTGGCGGTCGGAGACGAGCGATGGTCTTTTCCTACCAGTCTATCCCCCTAGGAGCATGCGCATAGTACTTTGTTTCGATAACTAATAAATTTTTGCAATAAGTATGCGAGTTCTTTATGACTAATGTTGAGTTCATGGATTATACGCACACTCACCCTTCCACCATTGCTAGCTTCTCTAATATCGCGCACTTTTCGTCGGTATCATACACCCACCTTAAGCCTTCCTCAAAACAGCCACCATACCTACCTATTATGGCATTTCCATAGCCATTCCGAGATATATTGCCATGCAACTTACCACCGTTCCGATTATTATGACACACTTCATCATTGTCATATTGCTTTCCATGATCATGTAGTGGACATCATATTTGTGGCAAAGCCACCTTCATTTTCATACCTGACACTCTTGATTCATTGCATATCTCGGTACACCGCCGGAGGCATACACATAGAGTCATATTTTGTTGTAATTTTTTGAGTTGTAAGTAAATAAAAGTGTGATGATCATCATTATTAGAGCATTGTCCCAAGTGACGAAAGGATGATGGAGACTATTATTCCCCCACAAGTCGGGATGAGACTCCGGACAAAAATAAAAAAATGAAAAAAAAAATATAAAAAAAGGAAGAAAAAAAGGGAGGACAAAAAAAAGAAAAGGCCCAAATAAAAAAAAAGAAAAAAAATGAATGAGAGAAAAAGAGAAAAGGGACAATGTTACTATCCTTTTACGACACTTATGCTTCAAAGTAGCACCATGATCTTCATGAAAGAGAGTCTCCTATGTTGTCACTTTCATATACTAGTGGGAATTTTACATTATAGAACTTGGTTTGTATATTCCAATGATGGGCTTCCTCAAAATTCCCTAGGTCTTCGTGAGCAAGCAAGTTGGATGCACACCCACTTAGTTTCTTTTGTTGAGCTTTCATACACTTATAGCTCTAGTGCATCTGTTGCATGGCAATCCCTACTCTCTCGCATTGATATCTATTAATGGGGATCTACATAGCCCTTTGATACGCCTAGTTGATGTGAGACTATCTTCTTATTTTTGTCTTCTCCACAACCACCATTCTATTCCACATATAGTGCTATATCCATGGCTCACGCTCATGTATTGTGTGAAGAATGAAAAAGTTTGAGAACATAAAAAGTATGAAACAATTGCTTGGCTTGTCATCGCGGTTGTGCATGATTAAATACTTTATGTGATGAAGATAGAGCATAGCCAGACTATATGATTTTGTAGGGATAACCTTCTTTGGCCATGTTATTTTGAGAAGACATGATTGTTTTGTAAGTATGCTTGAAGTATTACTATTTCTTATGTCAATATGAACTTTTATTTTGAATCATTTGGATCTGAACATTCATGCCACAATAAAGAAAATTACATTGAGAAATGTGCTAGGTAGCATTCCACATCAAAAATTCTGTTTTTATCATTTACCTACTCGAGGACGAGCAGGAATTAAGCTTGCGATGCTTGATACGTCTCCAACGTATCTATAATTTTTTATTGTTCCATGCTATTATATTACCCATTTTGGATGTTTGTGGGCTTTACATTAAACTTTTATATCATTTTTGGGACTAACCTACTAACCGGAGGCCCAGCCCGAATTGCTTTTTTTGCCTATTTCAGTGTTTCGAATGAAAGGAATATCAAACGGAGTCCAAATGGAATGAAACCTTCGGGAGCGATCTTTTTGGAACAAACGCAATCCAGGAGACTTGGAGTGAACGTCAAGAAGCAGCCGAGGCGGCCACGAGGCAGGAGGGCGCACCCTAGGAGGGTAGGCGCGCCCTCCACCCTCGTGGGCCCCTCGTGGCTCCGATGACCTACCTCCTTCGCCTATATATCTCCATATACCCTGAAAACATCCAGGAACACCACGAAAAACTATTTCCACCGTCGCAACCTTCTGTATCCGCGCTATCCCATCTTGGAGCCTTCGCCGGCGCTCCGACGGAGGGGGAATCAAGCACGGAGGGCCTCTACATCATCTCCAAGGCCTCTCCGATGAGTCGTGAGTAGTTTACCACAGACCTTCGGGTCCATAGTTATTAGCTAGATGGCTTCTTCTCTCTCTTTGAATCTCAATACAAAGTTCTCCTCGATCTTCTTAGAGATCTATTCGATGTAACTCTTTTTGCGGTGTGTTTGTCGAGATCCGATGAATTATGAGTTTATGATCAAGTTTATCTATGAGAAATATTTGAATCTCCTTTGAATTCTTTTATGTATGAGTGGTTATCTTTGCAAGTCTCTTTGAATTATCAGTTTGGTTTGGCCAACTAGATTGATCTTTCTTGCAATGGGAGAAGTGCTTAGCTTTGGGTTCAATCTTGCGGTGTCCTTTCCCGGTGACAGCGGGGGCAGCAAGGCACATATTGTATTGTTGCCATCGAGGATAAAAAGATGGGGTTTATATCATATTGCATGAGTTTATCCCTCTACATCATGTCATTTTTCTTAATGTGTTACTCTGTTCTTCATGAACTTCATACTCTAGATGCAGGCAGGAGTCGGTCGATGTGTGGAGTAATAGTAGTAGATGCAGGCAGGAGTCGGTCTACTTGACATGGATGTGATGCCTATATACATGATCATGCCTAGATAATCTCATAATTATTCGCTTTTCTATCAATTGCTCGACAGTAATTTGTTCGCCCACCGTAATACTTATGATATCTCGAGAGAAGCCACTAGTGAAACCTATGGCCCCCGGGTCTATCTTTTATCATATAAGTTGTCCATCTACTTTTATTTGCATCTTTTATTTTCCAATCTATATCATAAAAATACCAAAAATATTTATTTTATCATATTATCTTTATCAGATCTCACTTTCGCAAGTTACGGTGAAGGGATTGACAACCCCTTTATCGTGTTGGTTGCAAGGTTCTTGTTTGTTTGTGTAGGTGCGTGGGACTTCTGAGGAGCCTCCTACTGGATTGATACCTTGGTTCTCAAAAACTGACGGAAATACTTACGCTACTTTGCTGCATCACCCTTTCCTCTTCAAGGGAAAAACCAACGCAATGCTCAAGAGGTAGCAGCTGGCCGCTCCCCAGCGATGATCTTCTCGTCGATACCGGCAAGGAGTGGCTAATGCTCCTGCTTAGCTCATGCTCGAATGCAGTCATATATATGGTCATCATGCTGATTTGGCGCATTTGGCACATTCGTAATGAGATTTACCATGGCAAGGAGGCACCACCCGTGCTGGCATCGGTGGAGTTCCTGGACAGTTACTACAAATCAATCAACCTCGCCGGCAAGTTCTCAGCTGATGATATTATCAAAGGGAAAATGCCAACGATCTCCATTGAAGCACCATGTCTGAAGGATCCAGTTCCTATACTGCCTTGGCCAGCTCCGGCGCATGGCACGGTGGCCCTGTCGGTTGACAGCTCGAACCAGCCGGAGGATGGGACAGCGGCTGTTGGAATGGTCTTAAGGAACAGCGAAGGGGCGATCCTATTTGCGGCTTATCGCTATATCTTCCACTATAATGACCCACTGGAGGCCGAACTTCATGCAATGATGCAAGGTATGGGCCTTTGCATCCAACATTCGAACTGCCCGGTAGTGGTACAGTCTGACTCCTCTCAAGTGATGTCGTGCTTGACCTCGGGTGCCTTGCGGTGATCTGCATATGGCCAGTTAGTCCTGGAGATTCTACACTTAGCTGGTATTAGGGAGTTTTTACCTGAGAAACTTTGTCGCTCTCAGAATAGAGTTGCCGATCATTTGGCAAGTATAGCCGAACGGAGTGAGCCACCGCTGTTTGGCTACGCGCAGTTCCACCTTGTATGAAGAACTTGTGGCCTCACGACTGTAACTCCATGAATTTGCAATAAAACTCCCTTTACCCCTGCAAAAAAAAGGACAACGAGATCTTCCAAACGTTCGTATCTATACAATAGATCGGAACGATCTAAATCCGAGCCTCCATTCCTCGTCTAAATCCTAGCCTGCTCTCCACTTCTTTCTTTTTTTAAGATGGATGAATACAAGCGCTGCAAGTTCAAACATGCATGCATGCATGCATGTAAAATAGAATTGCTGACATCAGCCAAGATTCCATCGAAAATTAAAATTTAAAATGTTTTGTAGCTCAAACCGTCGCTCTGATTGAAAATCCGTTTTCACATATAAAATTCGTTGCGACGATATCTTTAAAATGAGTTCCCATGTTGGTATGTTCCGATGATATTTTTTCTCGGGTCAAAAGTTATCATGTCTGGACTATGTAAGTTATCACCCCTGCAGTACATATCTTATCATGGTGCTTGCACTGAAGTTATCAAGGTATATTTCGACTACTTTATCCTTGCGTTGACGTTATCATGGTACTTATACGTAAATTACCAGGTTTTCTGTTCGTGCATATCATATGTACACCTAAGTTACGGATATGTTTTTCAATAATTCTGTCCCCTCCTCATCCTCGGTCAAAGTTCTTTTTTGAACACGGTACAGATGCAGATGCTCATACATATGCACATATACTCACCCCTATAAACGCATACACACACCCTACCCATTTGGGCACTTTCCAGAGACTAAGCTGACACTTCATCTTGAGATTGACAAAAGTTACCAAAGATGCATTCGTAGTTAACACGTTGTTTTGTACGTAAGTTATTAGGTCTGTGTTGCGTATATTGTCATGTTATTTACACCGAAGTTATCGGGGGGATGTTTTTCAATAACTTTTCCCCTTGGGTCAAAGTTACCATGGTGATTGTACCTAGGTTAGCACGTCTGTGGTACGTAAGTTACCATGCTACTTACATAGAAGTTATCTGGGCATGTTTCAATTATTTTATTTTTGGGTTAAAATTAACATCTTTGCATGTCAGGTCAGCAATGTGTATATTACCATCATATTTACACAGAAATTACCGGTGATATGTTTTCAAACAGAAAAAATTCCCGGGGTCAAAAGTTATTGCATTGTTTTCTAGGTAAGTTATGAGGGATGTGGTCATAAATTACCATGCTCTTTAGTCTTTACAAAGAAGTTATCGGGGTATGTTTCATACTTTTCCCCTCGGGTCAAAGTTACCATGCTAAGGGTACGTAAGTTATCAGGTCATCGTGTGTAAATTACCATGATAGTTGCGCAGAAGTTACCGTTGTATGTTCCAACAAACCCCCCTCCCCCGCCAAAGTTACCAGACCTGAGGTACATAAGTTATCAGGTCTGCTGTGTGTAAATTACCATGCCATTCAAACAGAAGTTATTAGGGTATATTTCACCAACATTTTTTTCTGGTGAATAAAAAAGGTTATCAGGGTGTTGGCACGCAAGTTATCAGGTCTACGATTCCTAAATTACCATGCTATTTATGCGGAAAAAATCGGAGGTATATTGTATCAATTTTTTCAGGTAAAAAAAGGCTTATCGCGGTGTTGACGCGTAAGTTATCGGATCTTACATTTTAATAACAAAAAATCCGGGTCAAAAAATTTATTGTGGTGCTTGTATGTATGTTACCATGTTTTATTGTGTGTAAATTATCATACTCTCCAACGTATATTTCAAACAAAAAAAAGTCCACAAGTTACACACAAGACAATGATCGGAGTTCAAATTCTACATGAAGAGAAACATTCATTTCTCAAAAATTACTCATCGACAAACCCAATGCACCGATCCTTCCAATATAACTTGGTCCATATGGGTCAGCCCCCTCGTCAAAAGCATTTTCATTTTTCCCGCTCTCAAATAGAGTATAAACTTTAGCTAACCTGAATTAGAAACACTGAATGAAGCTTTGCCTGGGTGGTAGCGCATCTGCACCCGAACCATCAGGTCAGGGGGTTCAACTCCCAGTGCCGCACTTTTTTCCAACGCGAAATCTTTGCACGCGCGAGAAACAGATCCTACAGTATCACGCGCGATAAGTATGGCGACCGCGTCGTTCGGATCTAATGGCAAAATCCGAACGTTCGGAAAATACAACAAAAAAATTCAACACGTAAGTTGTCATTACTAAAGAAAAAACACGTAAGTTGTGCAATTACGCCAGGAAGAGTCTAATCTAGAAAACGTACGCCGGCCAACTAAAGCATAGTCTGTTCAAGAAGAAAAAAAACGAAGGAAGACTCCAACACAAAAAAGATAGAAGTGTCCGACCATAACACGTTTGCTGGCGTCATTTATGATTGCAGCACAGTAATCAATTCGAACTGCTCCTTCTATTTTCTAATAAAAAAACCCAAACTGCTGCTTTCTCTTTGTAAAGAAAAAACCTAGACTCCTGACTTGTGCTTCACGATTTTCTTTGTACATCGCTTTGTGATCACAAACTGACACTCCCAGGACTAAAAATAGATGCGTACATATGAGAAAAACTTATGCACCATAACACATACGAGTGTGGCAAATAGATTAGAAAAATATTATTATTGCTAATAATAATATATGCTTAACATCATGTCAGCTATAAACATCATGACCGAACATTCTCAAACAGAAAAATCACAATTGAACAATAAAAAAATTGGAAAAACTAACACCCACACGTGTGGGCATTTACAGATCGCTCACACGCCTCCATGACCACTCATGTTGTCACGTATGAATAGATGGCATCAGCAGAAATATTTTTGGTTTTCGGCTTAAAAATGTTTTATCTCCTAAATAAAAATGCAAACTAAAAATCCGTTTTCACCATTAAATCCGTCTCGACAAGATCTTCAAAACTAGACCCCATGTTGATATCTTTCGACGATTTTTTTTTGCCCAGAAGTTGCCATGATGTTTGCATATAGTTGCCATAGTGCTTAAACTAGAGTTGCCATGTGGCAATTTAAGTTTGTAGATCATGGCAATTTTAGTTTTTTTATGATGGTAATTTCAGTACTTTGACCATGAAAATATTTTTTTATTGAACCATGGCAATTTTAAGTGTATGTATCATGGCAATTTTAGTTTATGGTGCATGACAAGTCTAGTTTCTTAATTCTCCGTTTATAATGTGTTAAAATTTACTTTTAAATGTAAAAGAACATAGTTGAAAGATATCATGGCAACTTCCGTGTAAATATCATGGCAATTCATGTGCAATAGACATGGCAACTTTTAACAAAAAAATTTGCCAAAATATATCGATATGAGATCTAGTTTTGAAGATCTCGCCGCGAGGGATTTAGTGGTGAAAACGGATCTTCAATCGTATTTTTCATTTAAGAGATAAAACATTTTAAAAACTGAAAATCCAAAAAAATTCCCGCATGCATCCGATGACAAGGCAATCTATTTGCATTAAAAACGTGTGGTACGTCTCTTTTCCTGCCACACGTGTGGCAGTTATCGACGTCCTAAAAAACATCTTATATTAAGTTACAAAAGGAGTTTAAAACAAAGTCGCATGTTGTATAGTAAAAAACGAAGTCCTAGGCTTCTCTCACATAGACACGTATATTATCAACCACAAGACATATGAAGTTTGGAACAAAAAAAATTACTAGACACGTACATGGAGACGTAGATAAACTGTGTATGAACGTGAAACCCATCTAACTGCATATGTGTACCAATCGGCCACACAATATTCAGCAAAAGAAAAATCACCAGTGTCACATACATAATTTGTACGAGCCGTCTCCGTGAAAAAATGTGTTTATGATCCGTCAACGCTAACACACACAATAGGGATTGCAATATAGTGCATGCATTTCCCGATCAAAAAGCAAAAGCGAAATAAGAACACGAGCAGCTAGGCTATTGGTTTTTTTTAGAAAAGGAGGATGACCCCCGGCCTCTGCATCTGGACGATGCATGCGGCCACTTTGTTAATTATTCTCATAAGACCTTACAAAGTCATACAACAATAAGACTGAAGCCACCATCTAAGCAACAACTGTCGCTACACCTATCCAATAGATGAAGGGGCGCTGATAGTCTGGGCCTAATACCAAACAGACATCGCAGCCAAACCTAAACATCTAAGACCTGAGGTCCCAACCAGGACGCCTGCCTGGTATGGGGCACCTACCAGTCCGGCGCACTCCTCAACCAGGATGCCTGCCGGGTATTAGGACGCCGCAGCCACCTGCCACGAGTCCATCTTCATAGTTGTACTGTTGCATCTACCGTGCCAGGTCTCTGCCATCGACGCCACCATGATGCCAGAGAGCGTCGTCCTCCTTCGCGAGTTCATCCTCCCACATCGAACTCCGAATCTGCACTGCGCCACGTCGTCCAGATCCATCACCATCAATGTATGGATGAAGCACCGCTCCACCAAAGATGTCGTCCTCTGGTCCCACGAAGCCGAGTGCACCTCCAAGAATGCCGCCCCAAGGGGGTTACGACACATGATTGCCGCCAACATCCGATCAGCTGATCTAAGGTTTCCTCCGGAGGTATTGAGTGGAGTTGGGAGCTTCCCCTCGACGATGCCTTCATGAAGGAAACGATGATAAGGGCATCGTCATCACTGGCTCCGGCCATCGACCGAAGATCAGGTTTTCACCCGGATCCATCCCAAGAAATCTACCCAACAACCTGTGCACCGTCTCGACCGACTTCAAAGCCCCAGATCCAGCCGCCTAGATCCGGCGACCAACCGCAGCAACAGTGCCACCGTGGGATCCCTGGCGCACTGGCCACTGCCTAAGTGTGCCACCACTGGAGCCTAGGAGGAGGGCTCCCACCCCGCCTCACCAAGCTGCGAGAGCCGCCGAGAAGGATCCCGCGGGCTCGTCGCCGTCTCTGATCCGAACCAATCCATAGCAGATCGTCGTCACAGATCCGCCTTGGACAGGGACTGTTGGGGAACGTAGTAATTTCAAAAAATTTCCTACGCACACGCAAGGTCATGGTGATGCATAGCAACGAGAGGCGAGAGTGTTGTCCACGTACCCTCGTAGACTGTAAGCGGAAGCGTTATGACAACGCAGTTGATGTAGTCGTACGTCTTCACGATCCGACCGATCCAAGCACCCAACGTATGGCACCTCCGTGTTCTGCACACGTTCAGCTCGATGACGATCCCCGGACTCCGATCCAGCAGGGTGTCGGGGATGAGTTCCGTCAACACGACGGCGTGGTGACGATGATGATGTTCTACCGACGCAGGGCTTCGCCTAAACTCTGCGACGATATGACCGAGGTGGAATATGGTGGAGGGGGGCACCGCACACGGCTAAGGAACGATCACGAAGATCAACTTGTGTGTTCTAGGGTGCCCCCTGCCCTCGTATATAAAGGAGCAAGGGGGGAGGCCGGCCGGCCCTTGGGGCGTGCCAAGGAGGGGGGAATCCTCCTCCTAGTGGGAGTAGGATTCCCCTTTCCTAGTCCCACTAGGAAGGAGGAAGGGGGGAGGAAAGAGAGGGAGAGGGAGAGGGAAAGAGGGGCCGCGCCCCCTTCCCTAGTCCAATTCGGACTCCCCTTGGGGGGGGGCGCCACCTCCTGGGCTGCTGCCCTCTCTCTCCCCTCAGGCCCACTAAGGCCCAATACTTCCCCGGGGGGTTCCGGTAACCCCTCCGGCACTCCGGTTTTCTCCGAAATCACCCGGAACATTTCCGGTGTCCGAATATAGTCGTCCAATATATCGATCCTTATGTCTCGACCATTTCGGGACTCCTCGTCATGTCCGTGATCACATCCGGGACTCCGAACAACCTTCAATACATCAAAACTTATAAACTCATAATAATACTGTCATCGTAACGTTAAGCGTGCGGACCCTACGGGTTCGAGAACTATGTAGACATGACCTAGAACTGTTTCAGGTCAATAACCAATAGTGGAACCTGGATGTTCATATTGGCTCCTACATATTCTACGAAGATCTTTATCGGTCAAACCGCATAACAACATACGTTGTTCCCTTTGTCATCGATATGTTACTTGCCCGAGATTCGATCGTCGGTATCCAATACCTAGTTCAATCTCGTTACCGGCAAGTCTCTTTACTCGTTCTGTAATACATCATCCTGTAACTAACTCATTACTTACAATGCTTGCAAGGATTAAATGATGTGTATTACCGAGAGGGCCCAGAGATACCTCTCCGACAATCGGAGTGACAAAACCTAATCTCGAATTACGCCAACCCAACATGTACCTTCGGAGACACCTGTAGAGCACCTTTATAATCACCCAGTTACGTTGTGATGTTTGGTAGAACACAAAGTGTTCCTCCGGTAAACGGGAGTTGCATAATCTCATAGTTGTAGGAACTTTGTATAAGTCATGAAGAAAGCAATAGCAACATACTAAACAATCAAGTGCTAGGCTAACGGAATGGGTCAAGTCAATCACATCATTCTCCTAATGATGTGATCCCGTTAATCAAATGACAACACATGTCTATGGTTAGGAAACATAACCATCTTTGATTAATGAGCTAGTCAAGTAGAGGCATACTAGTGACATTATGTTTGTCTATGTATTCACACATGTATCATGTTTCCGGGTAATACAATTCTAGCATGAATAATAAACATTTATCATGATATGAGGAAATAAATAATAACTTTATTATTGCCTCTAGGGCATATTTTCTTCAGTCTCCCACTTGCACTAGAGTCAATAATCTAGATTACATAGTAATGATTCTAACACCCATGGAGTCTTGGTGTTGATCATGTTTTGCTCGTGGAAGAGGCTTAGTCAACGGGTCTGCAATATTCAGATCCGTATGTATCTTCCAAATCTCTATGTCTCCCACCTGGACTTGGTCCGGATGGAATTGAAGCGTCTCTTGATGTGCTTGGTCCTCTTGTGAAATCTGGATTCCTTTGCCAAGGCAATTGCACCAGTATTGTCACAGAAGATCTTCATTGGTCCCGATGCACTAGGTATAACACCTAGATTGGAAATGAACTCCTTCATCCAGACTCCTTCATTTGCTGCTTCCGAAGCAGCTATGTACTCCGCTTTGCATGTAGATCCCGCTACGACGCTTTGTTTAAAACTGCACCAACTGACAGCTCCACCGTTTAATATAAATATGTATCCGGTTTGCGATTTAGAATCGTCTGGATCAGTGTCAAAGCTTGCATCGACGTAACCCTTTACGACAAGCTCTTTGTCACCTCCATAAACGAGAAACATATCCTTAGTCCTTTTCAGGTATATCAGGATGTTCTTGACCGCTGCCCAGTGATCCACTCCTGGATTACTTTGGTACCTCCCTGCTAAACTTATAGCAAGGCACACATCAGGTCTGGTACACAGCATTGCATACATGATAGAGCCTATGGCTGAAGCATAGGGAACTCCTTTCATTTTCTCTCTATCTTCTGCAGTGGTCGGGCATTGAGTCTGACTCAACTTCACACCTTGTAATACAGGCAAGAACCCTTTCTTTGCCTGATCCATTTTGAACTTTTTCAAAACTTTATCAAGGTATGTGCATTGTGAAAGTCCAATCAAGCATCTTGATCTATCTCTATAGATCTTGATGCCCAATATGTAAGCAGCTTCACCGAGGTCTTTCATTGAAAAACTTTTATTCAAGTATCCCTTTATGCTATCCAGAAATTCTATATCATTTCCAATCAGCAATATGTCATCCACATATAATATCAGAAATGCTACAGAGCTCCCACTCACTTTCTTGTAAATACAGGCTTCTCCGAAAGTCTGTATAAAACCAAATGCTTTGATCACACTATCAAAGCATTTATTCCAACTCCGAGAGGCTTGCACCAGTCCATAAATGGATCGCTGGAGCTTGCACACTTTGTTAGCTCCCTTTGGATCGACAAAACCTTCCGGTTGCATCATATACAACTCTTCTTCCAGAAATCCAGTCAGGAATGCAGTTTTGACATCCATCTGCCATATTTCATAATCATAAAATGCGGCAATCGCTAACATGATTCGGACAGACTTAAGCATCGCTATGGGTGAGAAGGTCTCATCGTAGTCAACCCCTTGAACTTGTTGAAAACCTTTTGCAACAAGTCGAGCTTTGTAAACAGTAACATTACCGTCAGCGTCAGTCTTCTTCTTGAAGATCCATTTATTCTCTATTGCTTGCCGACCATTGGGCAAGTCAACCAAAGTCCACACTTTGTTCTCATACATGGATCCCATCTCAGATTTCATGGCTTCAAGCCATTTCGCGGAATCTGGGCTCACCATCGCTTCTTCATAGTTCGTAGGTTCACCATGATCTAGTAGCATGACTTCCAGAATAGGATTACCGTACCACTCTGGTGCGGATCTTACTCTAGTAGCAAGACGACCTTCGACGAGTCCGGCTCTCTGTAGTCGGCTTCGTGGAGCCGGCCCGAGCGAGTTTGCCCCGCAATAGTCGGTCGGAAGGAAGGCGGCGGGCGAGTCCCGGATCCAACCGCTGGAAGGAAGAAACTATTGAGGCTCCTCGACGTATCTCCCTCGGTGCCTCACCAGCTTCGGGGACTACTGTCGGAGTAATGGGCCACAGGTAGGCTAACCCAAGACCCAGAACCTTTCAAGACATCGGGGTAGGCTTCGCCCCTCTGGGAGTCGGCTGCAGCACCGCCGACTACCCACTCACGGCCGAATCCCAGAGACGAGTACGAGATGAGCCGACTCCCAGCTGGCGACTTCCAGAGAAGCCGACTATGGGGAGATGGCCCGCGACCTCACCACCCTCAGCCTTCGAGAAGAAAGATGGGATGGGGGATGGCACAGTACGCCCCCCACCCGATTACCAAGGGCGGGTATGGCTACAGTGCGCCGTATCGGAGGAGATCTCCGTCCGGCGCGGCACTGTAGCGATGCCAGCCCTGACGTCCGCCTCAGCGGCGGAACCCTGTTCCCACGTTGGCCCGCCTGTACGACCTAGAGACGGCGGGTCCCGCTAGTCAGCGGGGGGACCGAAGACGGCGAGAGCGCCATAGGACAGATCCCGTGGGACTCGGCCTCCGAGAGTCGGCCAGCTCCTCCCACGGGCCCCGCACGCCATTAACCAGACAAGATGGGGAGTGGTGACAGTGATCGCCCGTCAGGCGGCGGCACTGTTGCCACGACCCCACGACCAAGCCAACATCATCAGAAGCACGGCTACAGTGGTCAAGTCAGTCGGCGGGGCCCACCAGGCGGCGGGCCCCAGTAGTCGGCGGAGAAGACGACGGCCTGAGAGACAGACGGCTGGGACCCGCGCCCAGCCGGATTACCATTGTACCCCCGGGGGGTAGGCCTATATAACCCCCCGGAGCACCCATGCAAAGGGTTTGATTCTTTAGACACTAGACCAGAGACACAAGAGGGAGAGAGCTAGCCTTGCCCTCTCCTACCTCCAGGAAACAGCTCAAGGAGCAACTTTGTATACACATTGCTATAGTGATCATGTGGAGACCCCGCAGAGCAGCAGTAGGGGTGTTATCTCCTCGGAGAGCCCTGAAGCTGGGTAAGATTTGCCGGCGTGCATGTCTACGCCTCATCCCGCTTCCAGGCACTGGCGACGTTCTACTCGCCCCCACCATGATAAGCCATCCTTTGGCATATGTCGCATCCAACCCCCGACACGGACCCAGTCCGTGTAATTGCTACCATCATCTTTCAACTTTGCTTTGTCAAGGAACGCATTAATTCAACGGAACAACAGCACGAGCCATCTATCTACAACAAACATAGATAAGCAAAATACTATCAGGTACTAAGTTCATGATAAATTTAAGTTCAATTAATCATATTACTTAAGAACTCCCACTTAGACAGACATCCCTCTAGTCATCTAAGTGATCACGTGATCCAAATCAACTAAACCATAACCGATCATCACGTGAGATGGAGTAGTTTTCAATGGTGAACATCACTATGTTGATCATAGCTACTATATAATTCACGCTCGACCTTTCGGTCTTCGTGTTCCGAGGCCATATCTGCATATGCTAGGCTCGTCAAGTTTAACCTGAGTATTCTGCATGTGCAAAACCGGCTTGCACCCGTTGTAATTGGACGTTGAGCTTATCACACCCGATCATCACGTGGTGTCTGGGCACGACGAACTTTGGCAACGGTGCATACTCAGGGAGAACACTTCTTGATAATTTAGTGAGAGATCATCTTAAAATGCTACCGTCAATCAAAGCAAGATAAGATGCATAAAGGATAAACATCACATTCAATCAATATAAGTGATATGATATGGCCATCATCATCTTGTGCTTGTGATCTCCATCTCCGAAGCACCGTCATGATCACCATCGTCACCGGCGCGACACCTTGATCTCCATTGTAACATCGTTGTCGTCTCGCCAACTGTTGCTTCTACGACTATCGCTACCGCTTAGTGATAAAGTAAAGCAATTACAGGGCGTTTGCATTTCATACAATAAAGCGACAACCATATGGCTCCTGCCAGTTGCCGATAACTCGGTTACAAAACATGATCATCTCATACAATAAAATATAGCATCACGTCTTGACCATATCACATCACAACATGCCCTGCAAAAACAAGTTAGACGTCCTCTACTTTGTTGTTGCAAATTTTACGTGGCTGCTACGGGCTAAGCAAGAACCGTTCTTACCTACGCATCAAAACCACAACGATAGTTCCTCAAGTTAGTGATGTTTTAACCTTCGCAAGGACCGGGCGTAGCCACACTCGGTTCAACTAAAGTTGGAGAAACAGACACCCGCCAGCCACCTGTGTGCAAAGCACGTCGGTAGAACCAGTCTCGCGTAAGCGTATGCGTAATGTCGGTCCGGGCCGCTTCATCCAACAATACCGCCGAACCAAAGTATGACATGCTTGTAAGCAGTATGACTTGTATCGCCCACAACTCACTTGTGTTCTACTCGTGCATATAACATCAACACATAAAACCTAGGCTCGGATACCACTATTGGGGAATGTAGTAATTTCAAAAAATTCCTACGCACACGCAAGATCATGGTGATGCATAGCAACGAGAGGGGAGAGTGTTATCCACGTACCCTCGTAGACCGTAAGCGGAAGCGTTATGACAATGCGGTTAATGTACACTACAAGAAATATGTCAACTTATGACCACCACTATTGGTCACTGAATGGTCACAAATTTCCATTTATGACCTTTTTGTGACCAAAAACATAAGGTCAAAAGCTGGGCGTCGTAAACTGACTATAGCGACCTTTCTTCTGGAATGGTCGCAAACGTTTATGACCAAAATATTCCTACTGTGGCATTTTGGTCACTAGCAACCTCCCCAGGCCACGTAGGCATCCAGCGTGGCAAGCTGACGTGGCACAAGATTCAGCCCGGTCCGATTAGGTGTTTTACATGGGCCGAGCCCATTAATTTAGCCTATTTGTGTTTTTTTTCCATCAAATTTTGATCAGGTTCATGGGCCAAGCCCTACAATTCGGCCTTTTTATTTTCTGGGCTTAGGCCATTTTGCATTCCGTTTCATTCAGCCTTTTGTTTTTGTTTTTCATAAATGCACAATATTCCAGTCCACTATTGTTTGGGCCATAGCCTTTTTGGATCCAATAGACGAACATTCAGCCTTTTTCATTCACAGATTTCAATTTTACACATTTCAATAGCAAACAATAAATAATTCTCACAATTAAATGATCAAATCCAAAAATCACTCTATGAAACTCAGAACAGCACATCTGCATGATCCATCAAGTGTACATACAATTAGAAACAAATACAGAGGCACCAAAACTATTGTGGACATCTCCAAGCTTCTTCTGATCTTCGGTCATAGCAACAGCCACCTCGGTCGCTTGCCTCGCGCTGGCGAAACTTGACATGAGGGATGAACTGGAGCTGCAGTAACCATGCAGGCAAGCATCACCCAATACTTGGGCGCGCCACAAAGAACACCATGTCCTCAACAACAGTCACGTGCACCTGCATCAACAAGAGGCGCCAAAACTGAGAAATGAGAACAAAATGTACATATTCATATTTTCGGATTGATAGTCTCTGCACTTTCATGTATCTTGGAAAGGGAAGGACTGCTAGCAAATAGCACATATTCATATTTTATTACTGTTCCAAGGCAGCAGTATATATGTATGTTGCATCACATAGCTACAGAAACCATATCATGAGTAAACTGAGCATTTGCAAAAGTAGAACCAGGTTCTCTCAAGGATTGTAGCCTTTCATATATTTATGATACGTACTTCCTACATTATCATTTCACTCTAATCCTACCTGACTAAACTAAAAAGTGCTCAGATTACTAGTAAGCTGGGTGCAAATTTATCCACTCCATCTGACAGTAAATCTAAGAGGTGGCAATCAATGGTCCAACAATGCAATATAGAAGCTCAGTTGCAATAAATAACTACATGCCTACATCAGCTCAAAGTGGCAGTAGCTCAAAAACAAGCAAACCAACTGTTGATAAGCAAAGGCAAAAGGCTAAAACACATGTTTGGCCAGAAGAACTAAAAGCTAAATCATGTCATTTCAGCGAGAATGACTCATGCAGTTATAGGCAAAATACAAAACTAGCGGCCTAGAAAGCACGTCGGCAAGTAACAGATAATTGATCAATGATAGAGCCAGGCGGCGGTCTGCGCAAGCTGGAGACGCCTCTCGACTGGCGACGTACACGTCCAGGTAAACTATCCAGCAGCATGTAGTAGATCACCTGCACCCTACATCCACACATATACGAATCATTCAACAAGCCCATCAACAAGAAAGGAGATCGAGATTTCAAAGTGGGGAGGAAGCAACTAACCGTCCAAAGAAGACGGACCAGCTATAGATGGAGAGTTAGGCACGCTTGAGTGTGGACGCCATCGCTGTTGCCGTCATCTGGATCAGGGTGTCAGGGAGGAAGCAATCCGAAGCAAGAAGAACTGAGAAAAATGAAAAGTATCAACGGCCAGAAGCATGTAGGCAATAGTACTGGATAATCTGTTGCTGCATATAGATACTGAAATACAACAGCAGACATGCTTCGAAAACTACATTACATATTACAGCAGCATGATAAAAATGTACTCAAATATATTCACAGAAGCACACAGACTATATATAGTCCTTTCACAATTGGAGTAAGAAATGCAGGGATAGTTATAACTTGGAAGTTTCGCACTAATAGCCTAATAACAAATTTCAAATAAAAACAGTATTAATTCTAATATTATATGCCAAAGTAGAAAAGAAAGCCTCGCAGTTCTCTCAGTTATCACAAAAGTAATATGCCACTTTGCTCCAAGCTTCAGTGGGCGAAAAAGAGACAGCATGGATCACATATGATATGTGCTAGCCATAGAGGCAAGCTCACAGAAACAAACAAAGGTCCTGGTAGAATAAAAGAGACTGTAAGTGTATGAGCATCAAGCATGAGATACTTTTCAAATTATTATGAACATTCTTAGTTTCTTTGATTGAAGTAGGTGACTGGGGCTAGGTGTGCTCACTACTAGGCAGTAAAAACTGGGTATATACAAGCATTGCATGCTTAGTTATCGGCGACGAATATCTAGACACCAAAATATCGATGCCTCTGCCGCAAGTGACCATCATCGTGAACTAGACATACGAATACTAAATATCAACCAATGCACATACTTTTATTACCAGGAAGAGAGATAGCTCAAAACAGAACATATATAATTTGCAAGAAGGAAATCACCCATAATTAACAAGGAGAGATATAACCAAAACAAGTTCATTTGTCTTCCAAGTATAAAACATCAAGTGCACAAACTCACATCAGTTAACATCATTACAGAATTTCAGATAACATGTTTACTGCAGAAATCAAGCATAGGCAGTAGTGCTGCTAGTGTTTCTTTCTGTGGTTGTGTTGGACATGCAACTCAATTTCTGTTTGTTTTAGACTAGCAGACCAACATGGTATCCAATGTTAAAAAGCAAACAGGGAAAACATTAAAAAGCAAAAAGAAAATAAAGTGGAAGGATATCATGACAAAACTAACCAGTTTCTTCATACTTACAAAATTACCACATGAAGGAAAGGGCAAATCCTATCTCTGTAAAATACTAAAGCTAAATTCCAAAGCGCCCAGGCCTAAATACTATAATAAGTCTGAAGTACAGTGATACACTACATTGTAGCAAGCCAACTGGAAGACTTCAGTTTGAACAATACAACAATCAATTCAGCAGTAAGATCATACAACTACAACAAAGTAGGGCATGATTCAGTTATAATCTGCACGACTGAAACTGCTCAAATTTTGGTCCTAATCTACAGGTATGCAGCACGCATCAGTGACCATAGAGCATACGACCACAGCAAAACAGGGGAGCAAAACAGGGGGAGGAGGGATTCATACCGTAGCATCGACCGTTGTCGAGGTCTTGGAGGCTGCGGTGGGTCGCCATGGCCGTCGCTGGTCGCCGTTGCTCCTACCTGAAGAGGCAAAGACAGAGACGGGGGTGAGACAGAGGGAGTTTGAAGGAGAAGAAGAAGTGGGGGAGGGGGAGGGGGTTCATACCATACCGCCGTCGTCGAGGCCTTTGGGTGCTGCGGTGGGTCACCATGGACGGGCGGCTAGGGTTTCCGTCCAGCGCGAGGAGGGTGGATCTGACGGCGGCCTGAGATGCTGCTCGAGTGGATCCGCTGCTGGAGGTGGAGGGAGGGAGGGAGAGAAGGGGTCGCCGGCTGTGGACAAGGCCGGGGTTGGGAAGGGTCGGCGGCAGTGCTTGGGTTGGATCGAGAGACAGAGAGGAGAAGGAGGAAGATGACTGGGTGGATGGATCCCGGAGCGGAGCGGGTGGGGGCGGCGAGGTAGGGACGGCGGGTGGGGGCGGCGAGGTAGGTTGCCGCGCGGGTTGGATCGGGAGGGGCGCGGTGGCGGCGGTGGAGATGGGGACGAGGGAGTTAGGGTGCGACGGGGGGCGGCGTGCGGGGCGCTAGGGTTTGGAGTTTGGACGAGGGGGGTGAGAGGGATGAGAGTGTGAGGGGGACGAGGGCTGCCGTCGGATCCGGGGCCATCCGACGGCATTGGAGGCGCGGTCCGCTTGACATGCCTATGGACCAATCAGAACCAAGTAAACGTTATGACCATCTAAATTGGTCAAAATAAGGTGTTGAATCATATAAACAGTTTTATGCATATGAAAAATTCAAAAAAAAACATTCTCATTGTGTCAGCAAATCTGACCTACTTTTTAGGAAAACTAACAAACTTGGAATTGGAATAAGACAAATATCTTTAAAAAGTGTTATGAGAAATGAGTTTTCATTTTCTTTGCATGGAAAATTCATTTTCCATTTTTCGAGTGCCTGAAAGGAGGTTTTTTTGTGAAGGACCTACCAAATAATTGTTGTAAAATTGGACCAAATCAATTTTATAAAATACTAGGACATATATAATGGACAATTGACCAAATGGTTGGGTGAAAAAAGTTTCGATCCACCTCTGGTGAAAAAGACAAATTCCCGCCGATTCAGCTGGAAGCGGGTCAAATTTGAACTGTACCTGCCTCATAGTTTGCTCTTTATTTTTTCCAAAAATCATTTCTAGGTACATATGTATCTATTTAATCAGAGAAACATCAAAAGTTTTCCAAGATTCAACCACTAGCTTGGAACGGTCAAGCCCGCCGTTTTGACCGCATTTTGAAACGGGCATAAAAAATTCAAAAAAAATCAAAAAATTGGAAAACCTTCGCATTGTGTCATTATATGTGACCAAGTTTCTAGGAAAAATAATAATCTTGTAATACGGAAATTATTTTTAAAAAAGTGTTCTAAAAAACGAGCTATCATGCGTGAAGATTCATGGCTTTCAAGACAAATGATCAATCTTATGGCCACATTCATGGCATAGTTTGTTCAAATGATCTCATATTGTGCAAAAAGGGTGCATCTTGGAATGGCAAACAATGTTGCCTAAGGAACTTTTCATTTTCTGTGCACGGAAAATTCATTTTCCATTTTCCGAGTGCCACAAATGAGGTTTTTTTGTGAAGGACCTACCAAATAATTGTTGCAAAATTGGACCAAATCAATTTTATAAAATACTAGGACATATATAATGCACAATTGACAAAATGGTTGGGTGAAAAAAGTTTTGATCCACCTCTGGTGAAAAAGACAAATTGTCGTCGATTCAGTTGGAAACGGGTCAAATTTGAACTGTAGCTGCCTCATAGTTTGCTCTTTATTTTTTCCAAAAATCATTTCTAGGTAAATAAGTATCTATTTAATCATAGAAACACCAAAAAAATTCCAAGATTCAACCACTAGCTAGGAACGGTCAAGTCCGCCGTTTTGACCGCATTTTGAAACGGGCATAAAAAATTCAACAAAATCAAAAAATTGGAAAACCTTCGCATTGTGTCATTATATGTGACCAAGTTTTCAGGAAAAATAATAAACTTATAATACGGTAATTATTTTAAAAAAGTGTTCTCAGAAATAAGCTGTCATGCGTGAATATTCATGGCTTTCAAGCCAAATGATCAATCTTATGGCCACATTCATGGCATAGTTTGTTCAAATGATCTCATATTGGGCACGAGGGTGCATATTGGAATTCCAAACAATGTTGCCTAAGGAAGTTTTCATTTTCTTTGCACGAAAAATTCATTTTTCATTTTTCGAGGGCCCAAAAGGAGGGTTTTTTGTGAAGGAACTACCAAATAATTGTTGCAAAATTGGACCAAATCATTTTTATAAAATACTAGGCCATATATAATGCACAACTGACAAAATGGTTGGGTGAAAAAAGTTTTGATCTACCTCTAGTGAAAAAGACAAATTGCCGTCGATTCAGGTGGAAACGGGTCAAATTTGAACTGTAGCTGCCTCATAGTTTGCTCTTTATTTTTTCCAAAAATCATTTCTAGGTACATAAGTATCTATTTAATCATAGAAACACCAAAAAAATTCCAAGATTCAACCACTAGCTAGGAGCGGTCAAGCCCGCCGTTTTGACCGCATTTTGAAACGGGCATAAGAAATTCAAAAAAAATCAAAAAATTGGAAAACCTTCGCATTGTGTCATTATATGTGGCCAAGTTCCTAGGAAAAATAACAAACTTGTAATACGGCAATTATTTTAAAAAAGTGTTCTCAGAAATGAGCTATCAAGTGTGAAGATTCATGGCTTTCAAGTCAAACGATCAATCTTATGGCCACATTCATGGCATAGTTTGTTCAAATGATCTCATTTTGTGCACAAGGGTGCATATTGGAATGGGAAACAATGTTGCCTAAGGAAGTTTTCATTTTCTTTGGACGAAAAAA
This sequence comes from Triticum urartu, assembly GCF_003073215.2. Classification (NCBI taxonomy): domain Eukaryota; kingdom Viridiplantae; phylum Streptophyta; class Magnoliopsida; order Poales; family Poaceae; genus Triticum; species Triticum urartu. The sequence goes on along the minus strand of NC_053022.1, from coordinate 63,814,225 downwards.
CCATTTTCCATTTTCCGAGTGCCTGAAATGAGTTTTTTTTGTGAAGGACCTACCATATATTTGTTGCAAAATTGGACCAAATCAATTTTCTAAAATACTAGGCCATATTTAATGCATAATTGACAAAATGGTTGGGTGTCAAAAATTTTGATCCACCTCTGGTGAAAAAGACAAATTCCCGTCGATTCAGGTGGAAGCGGGTCAAATTTGAACTGCAGCTGCGTCATAGTTTGCTATTTATTTTTTCCAAAAATCATTCTAGGTAAATAAGTATATATTTAATCAGAAATACATGGTTTGATGGAGAGACATTGAGGTTTGGACGGTGGCCGAGGGCCCCAACTCTAGAGCGCGTAAGCTCGCATGCCCGCCGCGTGGTCACCACATGACCCTGGCATTGCCATGTGTTCTGGGCGGCATAGGCATGTCTAGTGGGTTGGGCACTCCCCAGGTAGGTGCCAGGAAGAAAATTACAACATAAGATTCTCATGAGGAGACCGATCGATGCTCAAACATGAATAAGCAGCCAAGTGTTTGATTAGCGGTACGGGAAATGCACATGGACAATGGGCGTGAGTTTTGGCCGAGGATGATCATCTACTAAGGACAATGTATTCACAAATTTTCAGCTCAAAAGGAGGATCCTAGGTGGTACTTGCTTTGCAAAGTACCACACTGGACAAAAATATGAATGTTGAAGCTGGGCTCAAAATAATGAATGGATTGAGCTGAATTTTTGTGGAGGATGGTTATTTGGGCATAGGAAAGCATTGTAGAAAATTGATATCATTTTGACATGCCAAAGTAGTACTTCCTTCACAATGCTCTTCTATGGACAAAAACTTGGGAAAACTAGTGAGGGAGATTGGATGAATGAAATGAGCTAAAAATTGGTGTAGGTAAGTTACATAGGTATGGTCATGCGCTGGTAAATTTTTAGATCATTTTGGTAAGCCTAGCTAGTACTTACTTCACAAAGCTTCTCTCGAGGTAGAAACTTTGGAAATTTCCCGAGAAAGATTTACTAGGAAAATTGAGCTGAATATTATCATGTGGCAATTATTTGGGTATGGAAGAGTGCCCGAAAAGTTTGAGGGTAATAGGAGGGGTCTATATAACACTTGCTTTGCAACGTGCCAATTTGGCCATAAAATATAAATTGAACCTGGGATCACATAGATGATTTGACTGAGCTGCAATTTGGAGGAGGGTGATAATTTGGGCATATGAAGGAACTGTATAAATTTCATGTCAATTAGAGATATAAAAAAGGTACTTCCTTCACAATGCTTCTAGGTGGACAAAAACTTTGAAAATTTGCCGAGGAAGATTTGCTAGGCAAATGGAGCTAAATTTTGTCATGCGGTAATGATTTGGATAGGAAAGAGTGCCCAAAAATTCCGAGGGCAATCAAGAATATATAAATAGCACTTCCTTCATAAAGTGTTGTTGTGAACAGAATAGGAAAATGAATATTGTTGAATTAGTTTTGTACTAGGCAAGGAAGGATTTTTACATATTTGATGAAGATATGCCCCAAAGAATTTATGAGATTTTTTTGGGAATTTTGGGAATGATAGAAATATAGGTTGCTTCACAACCTAGGGCAAAAACTGCCACATGGACATGACACATAGGCAAAACTGATGAGATGGCGCCTAGTCATCACAACCCACCACAATATACAAGGCTATGACCATCTATATTGGTCATTAACAACTAGAAATAAGGCAGCGGACTAGCACTGTTTGCTTTGTGACCATTTCGTGTATGGAAATTACGACCTTTCTGACCAAAATGGTCGCAATGGTTTAGGGTTTGGAGCCCCCTGAACAGCTTTTGAACAATTGGTCTAAAATGGTCATAAATTTATGACCAATTCTTCGAGGGTCACTGACAGAAAGTCATAAGTTGACATATTTCTTGTAGTGGTAGTCGTACGTCTTCACGATCCGACCGATCCAAGCACCGAACGTACGGCACCTCCGTGTTCTGCACACATTTAGCTCGATGACGATCCCCGGACTCCGATCCAGCAGGGTGTCGGGGATGAGTTCCGTCAGCACGACGGCGTGGTGACGATGATGATGTTCTACCGACGCAGGGCTTCGCCTAAACTCTGCGACGATATGACCGAGGTGGGATATGGTGGGGGGGGGGGCACCGCACACGGCTAAGGAACGATCACGAAGATCAACTTGTGTGTTCTAGGGTGCCCCCCTGCCCCCGTATATAAAGGAGCAAGGGGGGAGGCCGGCCGGCCCTTGGGGCGCGCCAAGGAGGGGGGAATCCTCCTCCTAGTGGGAGTAGGATTCCCCTTTCCTGGTCCCACTAGGAAGGAGGAAGGGGGGAAGGAAAGAGAGGGAGAGGGACAGGGAAAGAGGGGCCGCGCCTCCCTTCCCTAGTCCAATTCGGACTCCCCTTGGGGGGGCGCCACCTCCTGGGCTGCTGCCCTCTCTCTCCCCTCAGGCCCACTAAGGCCCAATACTTCCCCGGGGGGGTTTCGGTAACCCCTCCGGCACTCTGGTTTTCTCCGAAATCACCCGGAACATTTCCGGTGTCCGAATATAGTCGTCCAATATATCGATCTTTATGTCTCGACCATTTCGAGACTCCTCGTCATGTCCGTGATCACATCCGGGACTCCGAACAACCTTCAGTACATCAAAACTTATAAACTCATAATAATACTGTCATCGTAACGTTAAGCGTGCGGACCCTACGGGTTCGAGAACTATGTAGACATGACCTAGAACTGTTTCAGGTCAATAACCAATAGTGGAACCTGGATGTTCATATTGGCTCCTACATATTCTACGAAGATCTTTATCGGTCAAACCGCATAACAACATACGTTGTTCCCTTTGTCATCGGTATGTTACTTGCCCGAGATTCGATCGTCGGTATCCAATACCTAGTTCAATCTCGTTACCGGCAAGTCTCTTTACTCGTTCTGTAATACATCATCCCGTAACTAACTCATTAGTTACAATGCTTGCAAGGCTTAAATGATGTGTATTACCGAGAGGGCCCAGAGATACCTCTCCGACAATCGGAGTGACAAAACCTAATCTCGAATTACGCCAACCCAACATGTACCTTTGGAGACACCTGTAGAGCACCTTTATAATCACCCAGTTACGTTGTGACGTTTGGTAGCACACAAAGTGTTCCTCCGGTAAACGGGAGTTGCATAATCTCATAATTGTAGGAACTTTGTATAAGTCATGAAGAAAGCAATAGCAACATACTAAACGCTCAAGTGCTAGGCTAACGGAATGGGTCAAGTCAATCACATCATTCTCCTAATGATGTGATCCCGTTAATCAAATGACAACACATGTCTATGGTTAGGAAA
>NC_053022.1:63793704-63809867 GCF_003073215.2 Triticum urartu | reverse complement strand
AGAGACAGATGAGCCACAAGGTCCGAGTCACCGAAGCACTTAACTCGACTTAGATTCATCTCCTTAGCCATCCGGAGACCATGGAGCAAGGCTTCATACTCAGCTGCATTGTTAGTACAAGGGAACATTAAGCGGAGAACATAACAAAACTTATCACCTCGTGGGGAAGTTAATACGACTCCAGCCCCCGAGCCTTCCAACTGCCTGGATCCGTCAAAATGGATGGTCCAATACGTGTGATCCGGCTTTTCTTCAGGTGCTTGCATTTCCGTCCAATCATTGATGAAATCAACAAGTGCTTGAGACTTAACCGCTGTCCGAGGCACATACTTCAAACCGTACGGCCCCAGCTCTATGGCCCACTTTGCAATCCGGCCAGTTGCTTCCCGGTTCTGGATGATATCTCCCAAAGGAGCAGAACTGACCACCGTAATTGGGTGCCCTTGGAAATATTGTTTAAGCTTCCGGCTTGCCATAAAAACTCCATACACCAGCTTCTGCCAATGCGGATACCTTTGTTTGGACTCGATTAGCACCTCGCTGATATAATAGACCGGTCGTTGAACCGGATGCTCCTTGCCTGCCTCCTCTCGCTCCACCACAATAGCCACGCTGACCGCCCGAGCATTAGCAGCAACATATAGCAGTAACGGCTCCTTGTCAATGGGAGCAGCGAGCACAGGTGGATTGGCCAACTGCCGCTTTAAGTCCTCAAATGCTTCATTAGCGGCGGAGCTCCAAACAAACTGATCCGTTTTTTTCAACATCTGATACAAAGGATTGCCTTCTCACCAAGGACTGATAACCGGCTTAACACGCGGCAATCCCGGCCTGCCAGCGTTGAACATCATGGATACACTTCGGTTTAGCAGGGAGGTGAAGGCCGTGATCTTCTCCGGATTAGCCTCAATTCCCTAGTTGGACACCAGAAAACCCAATAGCTTGCCCGGCCGGTACAACCAAAGACACACTTGTCCGGATTAAAGCATCATCTTGTATGTTCAGGTTATCAAGGTTTCCTCAAATCATCAATCAGAGTCTCCTTCTCCCTTGGACTTAACCACGATATCATCCACGTAAGCATGTACATTACGGCCAATCTGCTTGTGAAGACAATTTGTACACAACCGTTGGTAAGTTGCCTGGGCACTCTTGAGCCCAGAAGGGCATAGACACATAGCAAGAAGGCTCCAAAGGGAGTTATAAATGCTGTCTTCTCCTGGTCCTTAACTGCCATTTTGATCTGATGATAGCAGAATACGCATCCAAAAACTTAAACGCTCACAACCCGCGTAGCATCAATAATTGATCAATAGGGGGGAGGGCAAAAGGAATCTGCTGGAAAGCTTATTAAGATCTGTGTAATCCACACACCATGCGCCAGGTGCCTGTTTTTTCTTGAGGACAGCACCGGATTGGCAAGCCACTCAGGTGAAAAACTTCAACAATAAAGCCAGCTGCTAAGAGCCTGGCTACCTCTTTCTCCAATCCTTGCGTCTTTCTTTGTTAAACCGGCAGAGGAACTTTTCACCCGGTTATATTAGGATCCACATTAAGTGTGTGCTCAAGCGAGTTGCCTCGGTACCTGGCATGTCAGAGGGCTTCCATGCAAAAATGTCCCGATTCTCACGGATGAACTCGATGAGCGCGCTTTCCTATTTCGTATCCAAGTTGGCACTGATGCTGAACTTCTTGGACGAATCACCAGGAACGAAGTCAACAAGCTTAGTTTCTGCTGCCGATTTGAACTTCAGGGCCGGATCATGCTCCGTAGTTGGCTTCTTCAACGGAGTCATGTCCGCCGGATCAACATTGTCTTTATAGTACTTCAACTCCTCGGTGGCACAAACCGACTCTGCATAGGCCGCATCTCCCTCCTCGCATTCCAAAGCGATTTTGCGGCTTCCGTGAACCGTTATTGTCCCCTTGTGACCCGGCATCTTGAGCTGCAAATACACATAACAGGGCCGAGCCATAAACTTGCCGTAGGCCGGTCGCCTAAACAGGGCATGATATGGACTTTGGATTTTCACCACTTCAAACATCAATATCTCCGACCTGGAATCATGATCATCCCCAAAGGCCACTTCCAGAGCTATCTTACCAACGGGATATGCTGATCTGCCAGGCACTACACTGTGGAATACTGTATTAGACGGTTTGAGATTCTTATCTGTTAGTCCCATACGACGGAAGGTCTCATAGTACAGGATGTTAATGCTGCTCTCTCCATCCATGAGCACCTTGGTGAACTTGTAACCTCCCACCTGAGGCGCCACCACCAGAGCCAACTGACCCAGATTATCGACCTAGGGAGGGTGATCTTCTCTGCTCCATATGATTGGCTGTTCAGACCAACGTAGATAACGGGGTATGGCCGGTTCAACAGAGTTGACCGCCCGCCTCTGAACCTTCCGGTCTCGCTTGTCCAAGCTAGTGGTGAAGACATGGTACTGCCCATTACTCAACTGCTTTGGGTTGCTCTGGTAACCTGACTGTTGCTGCTGTTGGTTGTAACCACCCTGGTTGTTCTGACTATTTTGACCATTATGTCCGCCCGGATTACCATTGAATCCTGCACCGGAACTTCCTCCTCCGTAACCCGGCCCGGATCCCGAGCCACCGCCAGATTCGTGATCATACCGGAAATTATTAGAATTCTTGAACTCCTGCATAATAAAGCAATCTTTCCAAAGGTGGTTTGCCGGCGCCTCCTTCGTCCCATGTCTTGGACAGGGCTGGCTTAGCAGATAGTTTAGGCGGTTTGGGTTAGGGTTGGGCGCTCCATTACGATTTTTCGGCCTACCCTTGCGTCGCTGGCCATTGTCCTGTGCGTTGGTATTAGCCACAAAGTCCATGTTACCATCCGCTTTACGGTTGCCTCCTCCACCATTGCCTGCCCAGTGATGGTGCTAACCTTTGGAGCTGCTGTTCTTCTTTCCTTTCCCTGTCTTGTCATCATCAGATTCGGGATCCTTGGTACTATCAGAATCAGCATATTTCACTAAAGCGGCCATGAGGGTCCCCATGTCGGTGCAATGACACTTCATCCGTCCCAACTTTAGCTTCACGGGTCCAAACCGGTAGTTGCCTTCTAGGGTTAATACTGCAGTGTCAGCGTTGATGCGGTCTGAGGAGTGCAACACTTGTGAAACCCGGCGCACCCAATGAGTCGTTGATTCTCCTTCCTCCTGGACGCATGCGGCTAAGTCCACTATCGACATAGGCTGTTTACAGGTATCTTTGAAATTGCTGATAAACCGGGCTCGTAATTGGGCCCATGAACTGATAGAATTAGCCGGCAAGCTTTTTAACCAAGTACGGGCCGTTCCTTCAAGCATCATGGTGAAGTATTTCGCACACGCTACATCATCTACATCAAGCATCTCCATGGCCATCTCATAGCTCTCCACCCATGTCTCTGGAGGTTGATCCGCCGTGTAATTTGGTACCTTGCGTGGGCCTTTGAAATCCTTGGGCAGGCGCACGTTGCGTAAAGCGGGGATAAGGCAAGGCACCCCCAAAGAACTAGAAGTAACACCAGGTTCGATCAAGGTGGTTGGACGAACCGGCGTGAGCTGCCGAGCCTGATGCTGTGCGGCTAACTCGGCCTCCCTGCGCGCTGGGCCCGGTTCACCACTTCCTGAGCGTCATCAGCACCACCCGTCGGGTTGTTGCCACGGGGTGCTCTGCGTCATTCATTACTCGACACTGCTGGTTCATCCATATGTCTGCTATAGCTCCGGCTTGGACGGGGGGTCGAGTGGATCCGGTCACGGCTGTACGAGTACGCTTCCTGTTGGGCCAAAGCTGTCCTCAGAAGTTCCTTGACCCGTCGCATCTCTACTGCCTGTGGCGAGTCACCTTCAATTGGAATGGCCTCCAGCCATGCAGCAGCGGCAACAAGATTGTCCATTGGGTTGGAGTAGTGACTCGGAGGTGTTAAAGCATCCTGAGGTATAACAGTGTTTTGACGAGGCGGGTCCATCTGACGATGCTGAACCGGTGCACCGGTCCCAGGGGCTTCTGCCCGGTTCCCCTCCCGCGGATTGCCGGCTCTTGGTCCTGGAGTGTTGAAAAGGTCTCTGGCCTCGAAAACCGGAGGTAAGCGGGATCGGTGCTTCCTCCTCATGACTTCATGCGACGCGCTCTGGTCCAACATAAGCCTGTAGGCCTGTGCGTCTAAAGTGGCCCGCTCTGCGGCCATCCTGGTGTCCTCAACCGCCAGATCTGCCTTGGCCTGGGTGATCTGTTCCTTTACCTTTGCAATATCCATGTTGTGAACGTCCTGATCTGGCGGATTAACTTCCGCCATAAGCACAGCCAACGCATCAAATAGTTCTGATAGAACCTGAGCCGTCGGGCGCACAGGGACTCCTGCCCCGGCAGCCATCGCCACTGCTGAACCGGAGATCATTGCCGCAGCTGTCGAATAATGAAGCACTGCTTGTGTTCCGGCCATGAATATTCCAACCCGGTTGGGCAGATCAGAGGGGTCCGGAATACTGTCGCCATCGGAACAGCTCCCAATCCGGCCATCTTGTAGCTGATAAAGAGATTCGGTTTCTCCGGTCGAAGATTCGTCACCGGAACAAACGACGGTCGCGCCGCGAAATTCCGATCCGTCCTCATAACTTCCTCCATGGATGACTCCCACGAAGGCACGCTTCATGGCCGGTTTAACCCGGGCGGATCGCGCACGCTGAGCCGTCTCGACGAGGTCGGTGCAGATGTCCGGCTCAGGGCCCGGTTCACCGATCTTGCCAATGAAAACGTGAATGCTACCAAAGGGGACCCGGTACCCGTACTCAATTGAGCCGGCCTCGGGGCCCCAGCCTGCGTCGTCGATGTAGAGCTTGCCGCGACGACTCTTAGTCATCCGGCCTACAGCGTAGCCCTCGAGTCCTTCAAAGCGGCCCTCCAAGAACCGGAAACCATCGTGCGATAGCCCCACGGTGGGCGCCAACTGTCGTGGTTTTGTCACGGCAGATGTCCTAGAGAAAGGACTTAGTCATGGAGCCATCGCGACGGGTTAGCTTGAAGGGGTTAAAGCGGACACAGGGACGCAAGAGAGTTTATACTAGTTCGGCCCCTTCAATGAAGGTAAAAGCCTACGTCTAGTTGTGATGGAATTGATGGGGTTTCGATGACTAGGGAGCAAACAAGCTTCGCCTATGTCTCGAGTTGTTGTCTGTTGTCCTTGAACCGCCGCCGGGTCGTCCCCTTATATACACGGGTGACACCCGTCGGTTCACAGAGTCCCAACACCGGTCGATATTCGTATCCGGGTTGGTCTCTCCTTATTCCTAACTTACATAACAAGTTTATATACAAATTCCGGTTTACAGCTACAAGTCTTGAACACCGGCTACGGGCCTTAGGCCCTCATCTGCCTTCTTGGGCTTTATACTTCTGGAACTACTGATGAAGTTGACCAGGCCCAGATAGGCCGGTTACGCCACACGTAATTCCCGATGACTAGGGTTATAGGGAAAGTACGTACGCGGTTACCGAATGTTGTTCAGAGTCCCGATGAGATCCCGGACGTCACGAGGAGTTCCGGAATGGTCGGAGGTAAATATTTATATATGGGAAGTCCCGTTTTGGTCACCAGAAAGTTTTGGGTGCTATCGGTAACGTACCGGGACCACCGGGAGGGTCCCGGGGGTCCACCAGGTGGGGCCACCAGCCCCAGAAGGCTGCGTGGGCCAAGTGTGGGAGGGGACCAGCCCCAGGTGGGCTGGTGCCCCCCACCAAGGCCCAAGGCGCGTGGAGAGTGGGAAGGGGGCAAACCCTAGGTCCAGATGGGCCTTAAGGCCCACCCTAGGGCGCCCCTCTCTTCCCCCCTTGGCCGCAACCCTAGATGGGTTTTGGGGCTGCCGCCACCCCTAGGGAGGGAACCCTAGATGGGGGCGCAACCCCTCCCCTTCCCCTATATATACTTGAGGTATTGGGGGCTGCCCAACACATGATTTGATCTCCCTCTTGGTGCAGTCCTACCCCTCTCCCTCTCGTCTCTCGTAGTGCTTGGCGAAGCCCCTGCTGGAGTACCGCGCTCCTCCAATCACCATGCATTGCTGCTGCTGGAAGGAGTCTTCCCAACCTCTCCCTCTCTTGCTGGATCAAGGCATGGGAGATCACGGGCTGTAACGTGTGTGAAAACGCGGAGGCCGTTGTTCGGCGCTTAGATCGGAATCGACCCCGCGATCTTGAATCGCTACGTGCACGACTCCACCAACCGCGTTCTTGTAACGCTTCCGCATTGCGATCTCAAGGGTATGAAAGATGCACTCTCTCTCTTGTTGATATCCTCCATAGATTGATCTTGGTGAACACTAGAAAATTTGAATCTGCTACGTTCCCCAACAGTGGCATCATGAGCTAGGTCTATGCGTAGATTCTATGCACGAGTAGAACACAAAGCAGTTGTGGGCGATGATTTGTTCAATTTGCTTGCCGTTACTAGTCTTATCTTGATTCGCGGCATTGTGGGATGAAGCGGCCCGGACCGACCTTACACGTACTCTACGTGAGACAGGTTCCACCGACTGACATGCACTTGATGCATAAGGTGGCTAGCGGGTGTCTGTCTCTCCCACTTTAGTCGGATCGGATTCGATGAAAAGGGTCCTTATGAAGGGTAAATAGCAATTGGCATATCACGTTGTGGTTTTGCGTAGGTAAGAAACGTTCTTGCTAGAAACCCATAGCAGCCACGTAAAACATGCAACAACAATTAGAGGACGTCTAACTTGTTTTTGCAGGTATGCTTGTGATGTGATATGGCAAAAGGATGTGATGAATGATATATGTGATGTATGAGATTGATCATGTTCTTGTAATAGGAATCACGACTTGCATGTCGATGAGTATGACAACCGGCAGGAGCCATAGGAGTTGTCTTAATTTATTTATGACCTGCGTGTCAACAAAACGTCATGTAATTACTTTACTTTATTGCTAACCGTTAGCCATAGTAGTAGAAGTAATAGTTGGCGAGACAACTTCATGAAGACACAATGATGGAGATCATGGTGTCATGCCGGTGACGAAGGTGATCATGCCGCGCCTCGAAGATGGAGATCAAAGGCGCAAGATGATATTGGCCATATCATGTCACTTTATGATTTGCATGTGATGTTTGTCATGTTTACATCTTATTTGCTTAGAACGACGGTAGCATAAATAAGATGATCCCTCATTAAAATATCAAGGTTGTGTTCCCCCTAACTGTGCACCGTTGCTAAGGTCCGTTGTTCGAAGCACCACGTGATGATCGGGTGTGATAGGTTCTAACATTCGCATACAACGGGTGTAAGCCAGATTTACACACGCAATACACTTAGGTTAACTTGACGAGCCTAGCATGTACAGACATGGCCTCGGAACACGGAAGACCGAAAGGTCGAACATGAGTCATAGTGGATACGATCAACATGAAGATGTTCACCGATGATGACTAGTCCGTCTCACGTGATGATCGGACACGGCCTAGTTGACTCGGATCATGTATCACTTAGATGACTAGAGGGATGTCTATCTAAGTGGGAGTTCATTGAATAATTTGATTAGATGAACTTAATTATCATGAACATAGTCAAAAGGTCTTTGCAAATTATGTCGTAGCTCACGCTTTGGTTCTACTGTTTTAGATATGTTCCTAGAGAAAATTTAGTTGAGAGTTGACAGTAGCAATTATGCGGACTGGGTCCGTGAACTGAGGATTGTCCTCATTGCTGCACAGAAGGGCTATGTCCTTAATGCACCGCTCAGTGCGTTGAACCTCGAGCGTCGTCTGTAGATGTTGGGAAACATCTGACATACACGTTTTGATGACTACGTGATAGTTCAGTGCGTAATACTAACGGTTTAGAATTGTGGCACCAAAGACGTTTTTGAAACATCGCAGAACATATGAGATGTTCCAAAGACTGAAATTGGAATTTCAGACTAGTGCCCACGTCAAGAGGTATGAGACCTCTAACAAGTTTCTTAAGCCTGCAAACTAAGGGAGAAATACTCAATCATTCAGCATGTGCTCAGATTTTCTGAGTACTGCAATCGCTTGAATCAAGTGGGAGTTAATCTTCCAGATGAGATAGTGATGGTTCTCCATAGTTACTGCCACCAATCTATTGGAGCTTCGTGATGAACTATAACATATCAGGGATAGACATGATGATCCTTGAGCAACTCGCGATGTTTGACACCGCGAAAGTAGAAATCAAGTAGGAGCATCAATTGTTGATGGTTAAACCACTAGTTTCGAGAAGGGCAAGGGAAAGAAGGGATACTTCATGAGACGGCAAATCAATTGCTACTCTAGTGAAGAAACCCAAGGTTGAACCAAACCCGAGACTAAGTTGCTTCTATAATGAGGGGAATGGTCACTGAAGCATGAACTACCCTAGATACTTGGTAGATGAGAAGGCTGGCAAGGTCGACAGAAGTATTTTGGAATATACATTATATTATTGTGTACTTTACTAGTACTCCTAGTAGCACCAGGGTAATAAATACCGGTTCGGTTGCTAAGTGTTAGTAACTCGGAAATAAAAGGCTATGGAGACTAGCTAAAGGTGAGATGACGATAGTGTTGGAAGTGTTTCCAAGGTTGATGTGATCAAACATCGCACGCTCCCTCTACCATCGGGATTGGTGTAAACCTAAATAATTGTTATTTGGTGTTTGCGTTGAGCATAGACATGATTGGATTATGTTTATCGCCATACGGTTATTCATTTAAGGATAATAATGGTTACTCTGTTTACTTGAATAATACCTTCAATGGTCTTGCACCTAAAATAAATGGTTTATTGAGTCTCGATCATAGTGATACACATGTTCATGCCAAAAGATATAAGATAGTAATGATAGTACCACGTACTTATGGCACTGCCATTTGAGTCATGTTGGTATAAAATGCATGAAGAAGCTCCATGTTGATGGATCTTTGGACTCACTCGTTTTTGAAAAGATTGAGACATGCGAACCATGTCTATTGGTAGATATGCATGAAGAAACTCCATGCAGATGGATCGTTTGGACTCACTTGATTTTGAATCACTTGAGACATGCAAATCATACCACATGGGCAAGATGACTGAAAGGCCTCGTTTTCAGTAAGATGGAACAAGAAAGCAACTTGTTGGAAGTAATACATTTTGATGTGTGCAGTCCAATGAGTGCTGAGGCACGCAGTGGATATCGTTATGTTCTTACTTCACAGATGATTTGAGTAGATGCTGAGTATATTTACTTGATGAAACACAAGTCTGAATTATTGAAAGGTTTAAGTAATTTCAGAGTGAAGTTGAAGATCGTCGTGACAAGATGATAAAATGTCTATGATATGATCATAGAGATGAATATCTGAGTTACGAGTTTGGCACACAATTAAGACATTGTGGAAATTGTTTCACAACTAATACCGCCTGGACCACCATAGTGTGATGGTGTGTCCGAACATCACAACTGCACCCTATTGGATATGGTGCATACCATGATGTCTCTTATCGAATTACCACTATCGTTTATGGGTTAGGCATTAGAGACAACCACACTCACTTTAAATAGGGCACCACACAATTCCGTTGAGACGACACCGTATGAACTATGGTTTAGAGAAACCTAAGCTGTCGTTTCTTAAAAGTTTGGGGCTGCGATGCTTATGTGAAAAAGTTTCAGGCTGATAAGCTCGAACCCAAAGCGGATAAATGCATCTTCATAGAATACCCAAAAATAGTTGGGTATACCTCCTATTTCAGATCCGGAAGCAAAAGTGATTGTTTCTAGAAACGGGTCCTTTCTCGAGGAAAAGTTTCTCTCGAAAGAATTGAGTGGGAGGATGGTGGAGACTTGATGAGGTTATTGAACCGTCACTTCAACTAGTGTGTAGCAGGGCACAGGAAGTTGTTCCTGTGGCACCTACACCAATTGAAGTGGAAGCTTATGATAGTGATCATGAAACTTCGGATCAAGTCACTACCAAACCTCATAGGTCGACAAGGATGTGTACTACTTCAGAGTGGTACGTAATCCTGTCTTGGAAGTCATGTTGCTAGACAACAATGAACCTACGAGCTATGGAGAAGCGATGGTGGGCCCAGATTCCGAAGAATGGCTCGAGGCCATAAAATCCGAGAGAGGATCCATGTATAAAGAAAGTATAGACTTTGAAAGAACTACTTGATGGTCGTAAGGCTGTTGGTGCAGATGGATTTTAAAAGGAAGACAGACAATGATGGTAAGTGTCACCATTAAGAAAGCTCGACTTGTCGTTAAGATGTTTCCGACAAGTTCAAGGAGTTGACTATGATGAGACTTTCTCACTCGTAGCGATGCTAAGAGTCTGTTGGAATTATGTTAGCAGTTACTGCATTATTTATGAAATCTTGCAGATAGGATGTCAAAACATTGTTTCCTCGACGATTTTCTTGAGGAAAGGTTGTATGTGATACAACCAAAGGTTTTGTCAATCCTGAAAGATGCTAATAAGTATGCAAAGCTCCAGCAATCCTTCTAAGGACTGGAGTAAGCATCTCGGAGTTGGAATGTATGCTTTGATGAGATGATCAAAGATTTTGGGTGTATACAAAGTTTATGAGAAACTTGTATTTCCAAAGAAGTGAGTGGGAGCACTATAGAATTTCTGATGATATATGTTGTTGACATATTGTTGATCAGAAATGATGTAGAATTTCTGGAAAGCATATAGGGTTATTTGAAAGTGTTTTTCAATGGAAAACCTGGATTAAGCTACTTGAACATTGAGCATCAAGATCTATAAGGATAGATCAAAATCGCTTAATAGTACTTTCAAACGAACACATACCATGACAAAATTTTGAAGGAGTTCAAAAATAGATCGGCAAAGAAGGAGTTCTTGGCTGTGTTATAAGGTATGAGTATTGAGTAAAACTCAAGACCTGACCACGGCAGAATAGAGAGAAAGGACGAAGGTCGTCCCCTATGCTTTAGACGTAGGCTCTAAAGTATGCTATGTTGTGTACCGCACCTGAAGTGTGCCAAGCCATGAGTCAGTCAAGGGGTACAAGTGTGATCTAGGAATGGATCACAGGACAAACGGTCAAGGTTATCCTTAGTAACTAGTGGACTAAGGAATTTTCTCGATTATGGAGGTGGTAAAAGAGTTCGTCGTAAAGGGTTACGTCGATGCAAACTTTGACACTAATCCGATGACTCTGAGTAGTAAACCGGATTCGTATAGTAGAACAGTTATTTGGAATAGCTCCAAGTAGCGCGTGGTAGCTGCATCTACAAGATGACATAGAGATTTGTAAAGCACACATGGATCTGAAAGGTTCAGACTCATTGACTAATAAACCTCTCTCACAAGCAAGATATGAACAAACCCCATGGGTGTTGGATTCATTGCAATCACATAGTGATGTGAACTAGATTATTGACTCTAGTGCAAGTGGGAGACTGTTGGAAATATGCCCTAGAGGCAATAATAAATTAGTTATTATTATATTTCCTTGTTCATGATAATCGTTTATTATCCATGCTATAGAATTGTATTGATAGGAAACAGATACATGTGTGGATACATAGACAACACCATGTCCCTAGTAAGCCTCTAGTTGACTAGCTCGTTGATCAATAGATGGTTACGGTTTCCTGACCATGGACATTGGATGTCGTTGATAACGGGATCACATCATTAGGAGAATGATGTGATGGACAAGACCCAATCCTAAGCCTAGCACAAGATCATGTAGTTTGTATGCTAAAGCTTTTCTAATGTCAAGTATCATTTCCTTAGACCATGAGATTGTGCAACTCCCGGATACCGTAGGAATGCTTTGGGTGTACCAAACGTCACAACGTAACTGGGTGGCTATAAAGGTGCACTGCGGGTATCTCCGAAAGTGTCTGTTGGGTTGGCACGAATCGAGACTGGGATTTGTCACTCCGTGTAAACGGAAGAGGTATCTCTGGGCCCACTCGGTAGGACATCATCATAATGTGCACAATGTGACCAAGGAGTTGATCACGGGATGATGTGTTACGGAACGAGTAAAGAGACTTGCCGGTAACGAGATTGAACAAGGTATCAGGATACCGATGATCGAATCTCGGGCAAGTATCGTACCGATAGACAAAGGGAATTGTATACGTGGTTGAATTGTAAGTGCATCTAGTGCACCCCTAGTTGGTTTTGGAGTATTGACGACAAACCTAGTTGAGGGACTAATGTGTTTGTGAGAATTGCAGGATAACACAGGTAGAAGTCCCTCATTGATTCGGTTTTACTACCAGAGATGACCCCTAAAAATGTATGAAGACATTGAAGCCAAAGGTGGTATATGAAGATATTCACATTGAAGACTATGACAAAAGAAGACACGTTATGAAGCCTATGGAGCTCGAAGACTTAGATCTTTCGTAGTTCTTTTTCTTTTGTGTTGAGTCATAGGAACCACCATACTGTTAAGTGGGGTCCAGGAGAACCAGTCAGAATGACTGAAGTGATGCCTAAACCAAAAACCTATGTCTTCGAGTGAAGACAATGAGAGCGAATCTTGTCCAGAGCCGGACAAGTCAGCTTTGCTTGTAGCCCAAGTAAAGTTGCCATGAGAGTTTGAAATCTGACCGTTGAGACACGTGTCAGTTCCTTAGTGACCCAGGGTCATTTCGGACAAATCAGGTCGGGTTGCCAAGTGGCTATAAATAGCCCACCCCCTACAACCATAAATGTTGGCTGCTCAGATTTCAGTGCACGGCTTTTGTCGTTTGAGAGCAACCCACCTCGAAGCCTTTGAGAGAAAATTCCTAGCGAGGAGAAAAGCCCTAACCACCCAGAGCCAGAGAACATTGGGCATCACTTAAGTCTTCTTGTCTGTGTGATCTGAAGACTTATTACACTTGAGGACTGTGAATCCTCCAGACGGTTAGGCGTCGCGTTCAGAGCATCCAAGAGACATTGTGGATTGCCAGTGAACGAAGTCTGTGAAGGTTTGGGAGTCTACCTTGAAGACTTACCAGAGTGATTGGGCGAGGACTAAGTGACCTTAGCTCAAGGAGAATACGGTGAGGACTTGGTGTCCTGAGCTGCGTGTTCAGGACTGGGTGTCCGGGACTGTGTGTCCTAAGGTTTAAATACCTAGCCGCTCCAACCAGACGTACAGTTGTCACAGCAACTGGAACTGGTCCAACACATCATTGTCTTCAACGAGTCACTGGTTTCATCTTCACTTCCTTTTACTTACTGTTACTCATTGTGAAGCCATTGCATGCTTGCTATATCTTTTGTCTTCACAACGTAACTGTATGATTTGTTTGGCTTCATAACTTCTTCCTACCTGATCCTTATTACACTGCAGCTACTTGTCATTGTGCTTTCACTCTATTGAATACTTGACCATGGCTTGCCTAGTGTAATCTAACTTCCGCTGCATAGTGATAGGCTATCTCTACTGTTTGTCTTCATAACTTCCACGTTTTGAAGACTTTCATAAAAATCGCCTATTCACCCCCCCTCTAGTCGATATAACGCACTTTCAATTGGTATCAGAGCAAGGTGCTCCCTTGTTCTGTGTGATTCGGTTTAACCACCTGGAGTTTTAGCTATGTCGACTGCAGGGATAATTAAAGTCTCCGCTGCGTGCCCCGTCTTCGATGGAACTGAATATCCCTACTGGAAGAATAAGATGCGCATGCATCTTGAAGCCATTGACGTCGACCTATGGTATGTCGTCAAGAACGGCGTTCCCAAGGCTGGAGAAGGTGTCACTGCTGCTGATGTCAAGAAGTTCACTCAACTGGACTCTACTGCCAAAAATATCATCTGTGGTCATCTGACAAAGGACAGTATGGCCGTGTGAGTGCCTTGAAGACATCCAAGCTGGTCTGGGACTGGCTCTCCAAGGTCAATGAAGGCATCTCAACCCAGAGAGATCAGAGAATCAGTGTTCTTCGCAACCTCTTCAACCGCTTCAAGCGAAATGACAATGAGAATGTCCAGCACACATTTGACCGGCTCACTGACATCACAAATGAGCTTCAAGCCCTCGGCGCCACTGAGATCACCAAACATGAAATCGTCAAGACGCTGCTGAGATCACTTGATAGTTCGTTTGACATCCTAGCCCTGATGATTCAAGAACGTCCTGATTTCAAGACACTCGATCCGTCTGACATACTTGAGAGGCTCAACACACATGAGTTTCAGCTTTCTGAGAAAAGAGATATCTACGGTCCAAACTATGGGCGAACTCGTGCCTTGAAGGCAAAAGCTGTTCCTCATCTGAAGAAGAATCTGACAGCAGTTCTGATGATCCTGAAGACATTGGAAGGGAACTTGCAATGCTAGTGAAGAAGTTCCAAAAATTCACCAAGAAGAAAGGCTTCAAAATCTTCACGATCAAGCTCAAGGAATGATGAAGCTTCTGCTCATGACTACAAGAAGAAAACATGTCACAAGTGCAAGAAAACTGGACACTTCATCTCTGAGTGTCCACAGTGGGACAATGAGAACAGAAGGAAGAAGAAGAGCAAGGAATATGATTCTGACGACAAGAAGAAGAAGAAATACTCAAAGTCTTCTTCCAAGTCTTCCTCAAAGTCTTCATCACACAAGAAGAGCTCATCTGGCAAGGCACGTGCGTTTGTTGGCAAGGAAATGGATTCAGAGGAGGAGTCCGCTTCTGAGGAGGCAGAGGTGGATCTGAGGAGGAGTCTGATTCTGGCATTGCAAGTCTGGCTACAGCATACGTCGCCAAGTCCATCTTCAACACTGAAGACAATGACTTCATCACCGACACTGATGCAAATGACAAGAACGACTCCACTCCTACCTACTGCTTCATGGCACGCGGTGCCAAGGTAAACACACGCACTACTCGCTATCAAACATCTAGTGACGATGACTCTGACTGTGATTCAAAACCCAGCTACAAAACACTTGCTAAAATTGCAACTGAACAACAGAAAGCTATGGAACATATTCAAAAACTGTTAGACAGAAGCGATGATCTGTTGGGTGCTGAAATGACTCGATCTGAATCCTTAATTGAAGACATAAAAAATCTTCACGTTAAGTATCAGGAACTTGAAGATCGTCATGATACTCTCTCAACAACTCATGAAAAGCTTTCCTATGATTATCTTCAAAGGAAGCAAGAACTTGAGAAATTGAGAGCGGCTCATGAAGATCTTCAAAAGGAAAACGAGTCACTTCGCGTCGAACAGATCAGTTCCGCTCAGGAAGGATTTGAACCACCATGTCTTAAATGCATTGAGCGTGATAATGCTACTTCTGTTGCTGAATGTTCCACTGCTACTGCTGTTGCAATATCTTCAACTGTTGATGTGGTAACTAACCCCTCTGCTGAGGATACCACTGCTATTGCTGATGAGAATGCTAGGTTGAAGACATTGCTTGAAACAGGGATGTACAAAAGTCTTAAAGGACATCAGACATTATGTGATGTCCTCAAGAAGCAGATTCTGAACCGAAACCCTAGGAAAGAGGGTGTTGGGTTCGTAAGGAAAATAAATGCAGATGGCTCTTACTGGAAACCTGAGCAGTACCCCAAAACCACATGGGTTGCTGCAAAGGAACCTTCAGCAGATCCATCCAATTTATCTGGCTTCACATGTGCTAACCCCATTATTATTGATGAATCCTTTGATGCAAACTATAAACTGTTTAAGAATCAGAATGGTGAAGTGTTTGCCAGGTACATTGGTACTAACTGCAGGAATGGACCGCCTATGAAGAAGATCTGGGTTCCGAAAAAGTGTCTGGAAAATCTTCCTGTGAATGTCTTCATGACACCTCACTTGAAGAAGACAAACCTCAGACCAAAGGCTTCATACGGTCCAAAGGCTTCATACAAACAGAGGACTCACCTGAGTCACACTAACGCAAATGTTTTGCAGGGAAACCATACTCAGGCATATGAATATGAGAGCGGTTCATCGAACCGTCATGTTCATATGACCAAAAATTATTCTGCTTATTCCTATGAGTATTATTGTCCACCTGCAAGACTGTTTGCTAAGGCTTCAAAGCCAAAATTCTCAGATGCTGCACTTAGACTTATTGCTTCTAAGCCACCCTTGAAGATGTGGGTGGTTAAGAAAGCTTAACTCTCTTTTGCAGGGAAAGGTCTCCAGCAGAAAAACAAAATCTT
>NC_053022.1:63781099-63792704 GCF_003073215.2 Triticum urartu | reverse complement strand
AAGAGAGAGATCATCCTGGTCCTGACGACAATGGTAAAGAGTTCGACCAAAAGGTATACTGCTCCATGATTGGTTCTTTGCTTTATCTATGTGCATCTAGGCCAGATATTATGCTTAGTGTTTGCATGTGTGCTCGATTTCAAGCGACACCAAAGGAGTCGCATCACTTAGCTGTGAAGCGAATTCTTCGATATTTGGCTCACACCCCAACTCTAGGATTATGGTATCCAAAGGGCTCAGAGTTTGATCTGGTTGGATTCTCGAATGCTGATTATGCTGGTGACAAAGTGGATCGCAAATCTACATCAGACACATGTCACTTTCTGGGGCGATCACTTGTATGTTGGTCTTCAAAGAAGCAGAACTGTGTATCTCTCTCCACTGCTGAATCTGAATACATTGCTGCTGGATCTTGCTGCGCTCAGCTTCTGTGGATGAAGCAAACACTCAAGGACTATGGCATTCATCTGAAGCAAGTGCCGCTCTACTGCGACAATGAAAGCGCCATCAAGATTGCCAACAACCCCGTTCAGCACTCAAAGACAAAGCACATTGAAATTCGTCATCACTTTCTCAGAGATCATGTTGTGAAGGAAGATATTGATATCATACACGTCAACACTGAAGAGCAATTGGCAGATATCTTCACCAAGCCCTTGGATGAGAAGAGATTTTGCAAGTTACAGTGTGAGCTAAATATCCTGGAATCCTCGAATGTCCTGTGATCAGGCACACATCCTAACACTTATGCATCTTGATGACTTAGATGTGCAACACACGAAGTAAAGTATATCTTCAATCAATGAAGACATACATTCTAAGTGTGAATACATTAATATGGAATTTGACTTCGGAGCGCCACGATAATTGTGCGCCGTGTCTGGGTCTAATACTTCCTATACGGTGGGTAACGCCACCACCAAAATGTTCTGTTTGAAGTGTTTCACTCATGGCGTTACATTTGCTATGTCTTCACATTTGGTTTGGCTTCAATTTCAACATGTCTTCATGATTATCTTCACTATGTTGATTATATATATATACTAGTGTTCTGCCCCCTACAGCATTCACTTATAGCTGTGTCTTCTTGTTGAATCTTTTGAACTAAGTGAATGTGATCGGACCCTAACCTCTCTATGCTTTCTATCTCAAACTCTATCTCTCCAAATCATATGCATTCTATTGAAACTGTTGAATGTCTTCTCTACGTCCTTGTCAGCAGAAGATACAGAGACAACCATTAAGTCTGTTTTCAATGCTCATTCCTTCACCTGAAACCCGGAGAAGTGGGAACGACCACCCGACAATCCAGGCGTGCGTGGGACGTGGAACTACCCCCGATATGTTGCATGATGGCCACGTGTTCCTCAGATGTGAATCGCCAGGGGCACCTGTGTAATAACATAGTGCCGCCCCTGTACCTATAAATACACACCTCGCAGCAGACATTATCTCTTCTTCCACTCTCGCACGAACCCTAGCGCCACCGCTAGCCCTCGACGACGCCGACGACGAAGCGCTTCGCTGCCGCAACCTCTCCGACGCTCGTCTTCACGCCGACCTTCTGCCGGACATCCGTCTTCTCCGCCGTCGCCGTAGGTGTCCTCTGTCGCCAAGTTAGGGCACGGACGATCGAACTGCTCGGCCTCCTCTTCCACTTCGTCTAGCAGTTCTTCTTGTGGTAAATAAAACTTCTTTTTTACGGCCCCTTTGATCCTATAGCTTTATCACTTTCTACCACAAGCAGTTTCTATTCACACAAGTTGGATCTCTTTCATACTGCATCTCATAACATGCCTAGTATATTCACTTATTCTTCACAAAGTAGTTAGATTCCTCACTTGTACTGATCCGTGGATTCGTACAAATCTGGAACCAACTCCTTATCTATGAGTGAATGTCTTCGCACGATGAGGTCAATGTCTTCTAAACTGATTTATCTTCAAAATCTTCTGAGAATGCATATGACCTCTTCCCCTTCCCTCACACCTTAATGTTGTCACAGGTACATGTCCGTGGGAGAATCCCTTGGTTCTCATAGTCTGCATTCATTTGCAGAATTCTTACAGTACCACATAAATTCTCCCGAAGCCAGTTCCTGTTTGTCCAGCAAGCGAAAACCTTTGAAGCCTTTGAACGTATTGAAGCCTTTCAGTTTAAAGTTCATGGCTTCAGAAAAATCAGAAAGGAAGGGTGGCAGAAAGCGTCGAGGAGAAACATCAAGAGATCTGCCCGATGACCTCTCAGAGCTGTACAAGACAGATCCTGAAGAGGATTACAATCAGTGCAAGACACGAATCCAATGGATTCGACGCTATTGGGCAGAACAGTGGTTCAAGTACAGATTTGTGACCAAGGAATATGCTGAAAAGAATGCCATCAAGCGACCATGGGGAGACATCCTCTACAAAAATCTTCAACCCAGGACCAGAGATGAAGCCATTGAACAAGGCTTCTATCCCTGCATGGTCCGTGGACCACAGCCTGCGGATGCTGACCCATCGTCCCTGCTATGGTGTCGTGACGACAATCTGTTTAAGCGCAACTTCTAGTTTGCCTAGAACTCAGCAAAGCAGAACAAGAAGACCTTGGGTTTATATTTCAACCCTGGTCCCTCTGCTCCCCGTGCCGATGGAACTCGCGAAGCTGAACCCAATCTCCTTGGGCCCTTCTACAATCTTGAAGGTCTCATCACTCACATCGTGGTTCAAGGGACAACCGTGAATGAGCCTGCAGATGACGCTGAATCAGATGAAGCGCCTGCAGCACCGAAGCCAAAGAAGCTGAAGCAGCCAAAAGCTTCAAAGCCGGCCTCTGCACTAAAAATCTCATGGGCGAAGCCATTGGCAACTGCACCTCCTGAAGACAGTGTGCAGTCTGAAGATCTGTCACGCATCTCCAAGCCCCAGAAGGTCAAGATGCCTCTGCCACACACCGGCCAAGAGCTAACAGCTGCTGCCATTCTGCGCAACGATGCCATTGATCTGTCAAGTGATGAAGATCTTGCGGATGACGCTCTTGAGCAACTCATCAAGAGCAAAGAAGAAGCAGAAATCTTTAATGATCTGCCTCTCTTTGACGTGACAATCATCCACAACTTCATTGATGAGTGGTTTGACACGCCAAACATCAGCTTCGAAGATCTGCAACTACCCACTTGGCCTCAGTGTCGCCTTCCATGGCACCATTGCTTCAGAGCTAGCTCTCGCTCAGCGCATCGTCGAACTGAAGCAAAAGATTGACTATGAAAAGGCTCAGTTCAAGAAGCATATGGCCAAGCTCAGCGTGCAAGAGGTGAAAACTTCAAGATTATGCTGCACGAGCTCAAAGAAGCCTTTCTCAAGAAACGCGTAGAAGCTCAGGGTTTTCGGGAGCGCATGAAGAGCCTGGCTAACAAGTGTGTGCAAGGCTACAACGAAGCTGAGAAGCGCAAGGCCCTTGGGCGTCCGGGCATTGATCCCAGGATGGCTGCTAAGCAGAAGAAGAAGCCCATTGTGACCGAACCTCTCGCACCAAGGCAGGAAGCAGATCCCATTGTCTTCCCAACTCGCATGACTGGCTCGAAGCCAAAGGCCCGGTCAACCGCTTCAGAGCTGAAGAAGACGAGGACTACTGAGGCTGAAGCCAGGAAGAGGAAACATCCTGACGCCTCTCCTACTGCCCCCTCCAAGAAGAAGAGGAAGACCAAGAAAGAACGGGCTGCTCCCACAGAGCCTTTGATTGTTGAACCCATTTCCATGGTTCGTCCTGACGCTGAACGCCAACTGACAATCCATGAGCCTGCTTTCATAGAGGCTCATGAAGCTGAAGACTTTCCAGCAGCGGATCCCATCGCTGCTGAAGACATTGGTCACCATGACCATGTAGAAGATGGTGCAGTCCTTCCTCAGCTCGAGCACAGCGAACTCATAAGCATTGGTCGTCCTCTGACGCCAATTACTCAGGATGCTTCATGGGCTGATCGCCCACAAGAGGAAGAAAACTTTGAGGTCCAGCCAACTCCAACTACACAGGCGTCGCCTGCGTTGCGCAGGCTTCGCAAAGGACCAAGGCCTCCAGTCTCTGCGTCTGAAGCTGAAGCTGCTGAAGACATTCCGGCTGCATCAGCCAATGAAGAAGAAGTCCCACAAGCTGCTACTCCTCTGTCCCACCAAGAAGCGGTTCTCGAGGAGAACGTGACTGTGACCGACCCTCCAGCTCGTCAAGTGGAGGTTGAAAATCTTGAGGCTGCCACCACCAACACCAATGAAGCCACTGACGTTGTCATGGCTGAAGCTAATGTGGAGCCCTCACCAACAAAAGCACCAGAAGTCAGCGAAGCCACTGATCCCACTGCTTCTGTTCCTACGCCTGCTGCCGGTCCTCAGTTCGACTATCATGTTGAGCACAGGCCTCAGGTACAGAAGCCAATCCCAAGATTGCCCAGGTTCCCAGGTCCTGCATCAGCACTTGGATCCTTCAATATCAATGGCTTCAGAGCAGATAACACATTCTTCAATAGCTCTAGGAACCCCTACTCAAGGGAAATAATATCATCTGATCAGTTCTAAAGCTATCCGCAGCGAAGCTATTACTCCTGCATTCTATACAATCAAGGTCGCATCTTCCCACACAAGCGTCTTGACATTGAAGCAATAGCTGGTCTACCCTGTCTGGAAGAAGCTCTGGATTGCTTCAAAGAGGTTGGATTGCTGTCATTCGTCACTGACCAAGAGCATTGGAATGAAGAGTTGCTGCTCCAATTCTATGCCACACTTCACATCCGTGGGTATAACAGAGATCCGAAGACTTGGGTCCTGGAGTGGATGACAGGAAATGTTCATCACGAAGCCAAAGCCTTTGACATCATTAAGCTCACTGGTCTACCCACTCCTGGCGATCTCTACGAATCTGGCTGTCAACTTCACAGTGAAGCTGTGGAGAGCATCTTTCAGAAGCCTGAACCTAGCATGAGTCAGATGCTCAGTATGATGAAGCCATTGCCCCAAGATGCTGAATATCCCAGAGAGTTCTTTGTTGAAGACCTTGAGTATCTGCCAAGAACTATTTATCACATCATAAGGCGAACTCTCTGGCCCATCAAAGGACACTCTCCACATGCCAAGCTGGAAGGTGCAATGAAGACTTTGGTCTTCTATATTCTTCATGGAAAATGCTTCAATGCACAGGACTTCTTCATTCGCCAACTTGCTGCATCAGGCTCTGATCTGTTTGGCTTGAAGTTCTACGCCCCATGGGTAATGCGGCTGATCAAACTTCACTCCGCTATCTCATATCAGCCATCTGCTCGCAATCATCGGATTTTTCTGCCTGATGTGGATATGTCTATTGAAGCCATCTATCCTGAGCCTGCCAAGGAACTTCTAAGTCTTCAGAATGCAGAGCATCAAAGTTTTTCTCAGAACATTGAAGGAGTTGAAGCAGTCACTCGTGTGTATCCTTTGGCTGGCACTACACGTGCACCGCATCCTGCTCTCACTGAAGCCACTGATAGTACAACTGCCCCACGACCCAAGAAGCGCACTCGTGTTCTCAATGACCGAGAGCTTCTTGTGGCTCTTCATCAGAAACAGGATAGGCATCATGACTGGCTGAAGCGTCAAATGCAAAGCCTCTTGGTGGATGTTAATCGCATTCGCAATCTTGCCACCAAGAATGCCTTTTTTGCCCATGAAACCTCTCGACGCACATGGAAAGGGCTGACGCTGATGTGTTCTGAAGATGATCTTCAAGAGGATGGCTTCTCTGAGCGCTTCAAGTTTGACTTCACACCTCCTCGAAGGGCAGTGCTGCGACGAACTCCATCTCTTGAAGACTCTGAGTTTTCTTCCTCTGCTGCAACTGTGAATGCCAGAGTGATCGAGGATGAAGACGATGCTACTTCACCGCCACCTCCTTCAGCACGCTTCGACACTGCTCCAAGCTCTTCCGCACCGCCGAACACCACCGACGACCCTGCTGCTTCACCTACTCTTCATGGGAACGAGTAGATGCTTTATGTCTTCAAACCTTTTTGGTCCTTACTGACAAAAGGGGGAGAAGCATATGAGTTTGATAGTCTTCAAGCAGGTCCATGTGGGCGGGTGCTTCATATTTTGCTTCGTGTTTACAACTCTCGTTTTGATACATTTGGTTCTTTGAGTTGTAACACTTAAACTCGATGGCCGTCTGCTACTTATTTGCCATTTTGTGATGCGATGAGATAAATTCCGCACTTAGATCATTTTGCAGACGTCCATTTTCCATTATGCATGTCATTATCTTCACATACCTTCACATGCATAGTGGATTGTCATCATAAGTTGAAGAGGATCTCCACAAGCACAACCTGCCATGTGCATTTGCATTCCAAAAGCAAATTACTTATATGCACATCTTCAGGGGGAGCCCTTGCAACTTATGAAGACAATTCCTTATCCTTTACAATTTCACATATTATATTCCCCGTTGAAAACTTCAACTAGTTTGTCATCAATCACCAAAAAGGGGGAGATTGTAAGTGCATCTAGTGCCACCCCTAGTTGGTTTTGGAGTATTGACGACAAACCTAGTTGAGGGACTAATGTGTTTGTGAGAATTGCAGGATAACACAGGTAGAAGTCCCTCATTGATTCGGTTTTCCTACCAGAGATGACCCCTAAAAATGTATGAAGACATTGATGTCAAAGGTGGTATATGAAGATATTCACATTGAAGACTATGACAAGAGAAGACATCGCATGAAGCCTATGGAGCTCGAAGACTTAGATCTTTCGTAGTTCTTTTTCTTCTTTGTTGAGTCATAGGAACCACCGTACTGTTAAGTGGGGTCCAAGAGAACCAGTCAGAATGACTGAAGTGATGCTTAACCAAAACCTATGTCTTCGAGTGAAGACTATGAGAGCGAATCTTGTCCAGAGTCGGACAAGTCAGCTTTGCTTGTAGCCCAAGTAAAGTTGCCGTGTGAGTTTGAAATCTGACCGTTGGAACACGTGTCAGTTCCTTAGTGACCCAGGGTCATTTCGGACAAATCAGGTCGGGTTGCCTAGTGGCTATAAATAGCCCACCCCCTACAACCATAAACGGTTGGCTGCTCAGAGTTAAAGTACGGCTTTTGTCGTTTGAGAGCAACCCACCTCGAAGCCTTTGAGAGAGAATTCCTTGCGAGGATAAAGCCCTAACCACCCAGAGCCAAAGAGTGTTAGGCATCACTTAAGTCTTCGTCTGTGTGATCTGAAGACTTATTACACTTGAGGACTGTGAATCCTCCAACCGGTTAGGCATCGCGTTCTGAGCATCCAAGAGTCATTGTGGATCGCCGGTGAACGAAGTCTGTGAAGGTTTGGGAGTCTACCTTGAAGACTTACCAGAGTGATTGGGCGAGGTCTGTGTGACCTTAGCTCAAGGGGAATACGGTGAGGACTGGGTGTCCTGAGCTGCGTGTTCAGGACTGGGTGTCCGGGACTGTGTGTCCTCAGGTTTAAATACCTAGCCGCCCTAACCAGACGTACAGTTGTCACAGCAACTGGAACTGGTCCAACAAATCATTGTCTTCAGCGAGTCACTGGTTTCATCTTCCCTTCCCTTTACTTACTGTTACTCCTTGTGAAGTCATTGTATATTGCACTATCTTTTATCTTCACTGAGTGACTGCGTGTTCTGTTGGCTTCATAATATCTTCCTACCTGATCCTTACTACATTGCTGCTATTAGTCATTGTGCTTTCACTCCTTGAATACTTGACTATGGCTTGCCTAGTGTAGTCTACCTTCCGTGCAGGGTAATAGGTTTATTTCTATCGTTTGTCTTCATAACTTCCACGTTTTGAAGACTTTCATAAAAATGCCTATTCACCCCCCCTCTAGTTCGATATAACGCACTTTCACTTCCTCCATCACGGAAGAAGACATCAAAAAGTTGAGGGAGGCCAGATATCTGACCGCCGAGATTTTGCATCGGCTGCCTCCCCGAGGGCAGGCCGTCCCCTCCCCCGAACCCAACGAGAACGTCGTGTTCGTCTCCCACTTCCTCTGAGGTCTAGGCCTTGCTCTGGATCCTTTCGTCAGGGGTTTGATGTTTTATTACGGCTAGACTTCCATGATCTAGCTCCGGACTCCTTTCTTCATATCACGACATTTATTGTCGTGTGCGAGGCCTTCCTCCGGGTTACCCCTCACTTTGGCCTATGGCTCAAGACCTTTGAAGTAAAGCCGAAGATGATCGAGGGGCAACATGCAGCGTGTGGAGGTGCCTCAATACGCAAGATGACGGGAGCTCCGTGGCCCAAAGGTTCCATCCCAGAGGTGTCTGAATTGTGGCAATAGGAGTGGTTCTACATCACGGCTCCTAGAAGTGCCAAGTGGGCGGCCGCCCCTGTTTTCCGCTCGGGCCCTCCACCACAACTGATGTCATGGATCAGCAGAGGTCTGAGCTGGGGTCCAGCCAAGGACGTGCCTATACTGCAAAGCCGCATTCGAGATCTCTTCAATGGAGATTTCAGTTTGGTTGCGGTAATACAAGTTATGCTGGTTCGTCAAGTCCAGCCTTGCAAACGCCCTCTTCGCCTGTGGGAGTTCAATCCCGAGGGACCGCGTGTCATTCAAAATTTTCTCGGCCTGACGCACGAGGAGATGTACAAGTCATTCTTCGGACCTCAGGTGGAGTGTCCGGAAATCACCGAGGACGTGGGCCTGAGTAGTAACCGCGCCGCCGAACAGGTAAGGCATCTTCCGGCCGAACATACTATCTCTCTTTGTTACGAAGTTATTTCTGAGAGTTTCGCTTTTTGACCAGGACTGGCTAACAAAGGCGAAGTTGATTCGGTGTTCGGCCCCCCTCCCTGAGGGTTTGGAAAATCCGGTATTGGAAAAGATGCTCCAGACCGCACCTTGCCCGGAGCCCTTGAAGGAAGATACTGTGGAGGATAATACGGGCGGACGCGGGCCCCCAACGCTGCCCATTCTAACCGAGGGAGCGAGCATCTCCATGAAGGAAGACGACCAGAAGACCCGCCGATTCGGAAGCCGAAGCTTCCAAACGGGAGAAGAAGTCTCCCACAGAGGGTCCTACCTTGGGGGGTGCTTTTGCCGCACAAAGTCCGCGGGGGGATCAATTCTCCAGCGAGTCGTAAGTGACCCGAAATACTTTAATAGTACAGGTATGCCATCTTTTTCTTCTGAGAAAATAACCACCGCATATATCTTTGCAGTTCGGGCCTTAGCCCCTCTCAAATGAGCTCGTCTTTGGGGGATCTTCTTCCAGAGATGATGGAGAGCGAAACGCCTCCTCCGGACTCCTCCGCTCCGGAAGCGGGCGACCCCGAAGTGTCGTCGCGGAGGGCCTCTCCGAGTCCGGTGAGGCCAGAAGATAATCCCATTGACCCCCGAAGCTCCCAGTGTCCGGCTCCCGAAGAGAGCGGGCAAAAGAGTCCAGCACCGTCTGGGGTGCGATCGGATGTTCTGAGGGAGTTGGTGGGGCGAGCGGCCATCTCAGATGAACACCGTGTGCTGATGAATACGGTGATGGAGAGAATCTCGTCCGCCGAAAGCGGATTGCATGAAGCTTTTATGAGTCTACTGACAGGCTTTGAGGTACGTAAAAGAATGTATGATAGTCCTGCACATGCTAGGTGTGCCCTGTGTAGATAGTAGCCCCTGAGACTCTGGTTGTCGTCAGAAACGACGACGAACAGAGGATCATATTCCCAGGTAATAACCATACTGCCTCTATGTGCAGGTGATGGAAGCTCCGGTGGCTAGCCGGACTAGCGAGTTTGCCCATTTAGAACGGCAGTTGGATGCGGCAGACGCCGACATTCGAGCTTGTTAACAAAAGGCTTGACGAGGCACAGGGTAAGTGTCATTATCTGGTAAACGCCACATAGGAAGAGCAGCATGATGCCAGTATCTTTAATATGTTGTGACTGCAGATGGAGCTGCCACTGTTGAAGCCTTGCGGGCAGAACTTGCCCGAGCCAAGGAACAAGCGAGGTTGGGTAATGCGGCTGCTTTGAAGGCGGCCGAAGAGTTGCAAGCCGAGAAGGCCGCGCATGGCGAGAGCCGAGACAAGATGGCCAAGATGGCCATAGAATTAAAAGCCGCCGCCGACCGTTGCCGGGTTCTTGAAAAGGAAAACCAAGCGAAGGCATCGGACCTTGAGAAGGCTGCTGCGACGAGAAAAGACCTCCGCTCTGCTATGAGGGCAAAGAAGGAGGAGCTGCGGGAAGCCGGGGATATTGTAGCTGGGAAATCCTTTATGTTGCGGAGGAAGTTCGGAGATCCACGGTATGCCCCTCTGGATCGGCTGTGGAGTTCGGAGGATGTGTATATGGATTTGGCGGCGAGCGCTGCCGATGCGGCCAAGTACTTCCAGGGTCAGACGGACCGTGAAGTAGACCAGCTGTTTTGGAGACAATTCCATTCTCCCGAGCGTCCACTTTCATTGACTGACCAATTAGCCGAATGGGCCGAACTAAATAGGTTGTCCGGACTCTCCATGAGGTCTGTTGTGGATCAGCTATGGCCGGAAAGGTCAAAACCGAACAGCTATTTCAGCTTGGTGCAGCAGTTCCTTGACGTGGTGCCGCGCATTAATGCGATGAAGAGGTCGGCGTGCATAGAGGGCGCACGGATGGCCTTTGCCCGTGTTAAAGCATACTGGGCGGAGATGGATGCTACCACTGTTGCAGCGCGGGATTCGGCCATAGGTCGAAGGGCTGCTGAGCACTACTTTGAAGAAGTTCTTGAGGGTGCTCGTTTGATAGAGACCCAGTGCTCAAAAAATATTATGTTTGAGTGATATGTAATCTCATTGTAAGCGAAATGCTTTTATAAATTTTTATAAGGCTATTTTTATACTTTTGCCTGAAAGTAATATGATGCCTCCTGGGCGGCCGTTTATGTATACATGTGTATAACCTGAAAGATTGCAGTCGTCGGCTTCAACCCCCACGCATATAATGCGGAGGTGCTCGCAAAAACACGCGTTCACACTTAACCCAACGTCTTGGTCCTATTAAGGAGGTGATAGCGGAGCGAGCGAGGCAACCGGACTATAATGCTTTAGCACTTTCACTTAGCCATAGGAGTTTGACAGTGGGGCTACTAGATAGCCCCTGGTGGCTCCGCACTCTCCCGATCCCGGGGTGCGTACATGCCTGGCCGGAAAACGGCCCTTCGTTAAGGCGGAGGAATTCTAACATTCCAACAGGTCATCGAGTGGTTGACCAGTCTCACGCTATATCATGACAGTCAGTTTTCGGCTTTCTCTACTGAGGTGCTCGTCCGGATGAACCAGGGCACAATCGCAGTAGTTCTCCTGGTGCTACCTTAGCCGGTAAAGCGGAACATAAGGCACCAAAACACAGGAGCCGGGCAAACCCAACATTTGACCAAAGACAATGATTCGGAGCTGATGCATATAGGGCCAAACTCGCGACGCCGAACACTCCCTAAGGTATTCGGTCTTTGTGGTATAAACCGGGCCTAAATAATGGCCTTTGTAAGAAGCCCCTTGTGTCCAGGTACGTGCATTGTTCTGGCGTGGCCACATGCCAAGACGTCAGCATCCTTCTCAACAGTGGATATGTATCAACAAGAGACAGTAAAAAAGGTTTACGCAGGGTCTT
>NC_053022.1:63766952-63780099 GCF_003073215.2 Triticum urartu | reverse complement strand
AGAGAGAGAGTACTACTGGAGTGGAAAACTGTCCAGAGGCACTCCGATACGGGAACACTTAACGACATCGCTTCTAATGTGACACTTGAAAGTGCAACTATCCCTAGGTGGTTTTGGTAATTCATAACAACATATAGCTCATTGAGCTAATGCTATTCCAAGATGATTATTTCAGGAAAGCTCAATGATTGGCATGGCATGGATGTGAAAGTGGAACCCTCAAAATGCTAAGGACAAAGGATTGGCTCAAGCTCAAAAGCTCAAGACTCTTCATTTTATATTTTAGTGATCCAAGATCACATTGAGTCTTTAGGAAAAGCCAATACTATCAAGGAGGGATGAGGTGTTGCTTAATGAGCCTCTTGCTTCATGTGCTTAGTGATATGCTCCAAAACCCTCAACTACTTTCCCATATCCACATATGACCTAAACCCTAAGCCAAACTCGGTCCTACCGATTCTTCCTATCCGGCGCCATCGAGTTTCACTTGTCATTAGCCACTGCCAAACCCTAGCAATTCGTCTACCGATAAGGATCTCGGTCTCACCGAGATGGGGTTGCAAACTCTCTGTTTCCCTTTCGTAACTTTTCGGTCCACCGAAAGAGCGAATCGGTCCCACCGAGATTGCAATGTAAACTCAGTGTTTCCCCTTTGTAACTTTTCGGTCTCACCGAGTTCCACTCGGTCTCACCGAAAGAGCAAATCGGTCCCACCGAGTTTGCCTGACCACTCTCTGGTTAGCTAATTACCAAATTCGGTCTCACCGAGTTTGTGTAATCGGTCTCACCGAGATTACGTTATGCCCAAACCCTAACCATATCGGTCCTACCGAGTTGCATGTCAGTCCCACCGAAAATCTCTAACGGTCACTAGGTTTACATTTTCGGTCCGACCGAGTTTATTGATTCGGTCCCACCGAGATTGGAAAACTGTGTAACGGTTGGATTTTGTGTGGAGGCTATATATACCCCTCCACCTCTTCTCATTCGAGGAGAGAGCCATCAGAACACACACACCATTCCAACTCATATGTTCTGAGAGAGAACCACCTACTCATGTGTTGAGACCAAGATATTCCATTCCTACCATATGAATCTTGATCTCTAGCCTCTCCAAGTTGCTTTCCACTCAAATCTTCTTTCCACCAAATCCAAATCCTATGAGAGAGAGTTGAGTGTTGGGGAGACTATCATTTGAAGCACAAGAGCAAGGAGTTCATTACCTACACACCATTTGTTACTTCTTGGAGAGTGGTGTCTCCTAGATTGGCTAGGTGTCACTTGGGAGCCTCCGACAAGATTGTGGAGTTGAACCAAGGAGTTTGTAAGGGCAAGGAGATCGCCTACTTCGTGAAGATCTACCGCTAGTGAGGCAAGTCCTGTGTGGGCGATGGCCATGGTGGGATAGACAAGGTTGCTTCTTCGTGGACCCTTTGTGGGTGGTTGCTTCTTCGTGGACCCTTCGTGGGTGGAGCCCTGTGTGGACTCGCGCAACCGTTACCCTTGGGTGGAGCCCTGTGTGGACTCGCGCAACCGTTACCCTTCGTGGGTTGAAGTCTCCATCAACGTGGATGTAGGATAGCACCACCTATCCGAACCACGGGAAAAACACCCGTGTCTCCAATTGCGTTTGAATTCTCCAAACCCTTCCCTTTACATTCTTGCAAGTTGCATGCTTTACTTTCCGCTGCCTATATACTCTTTGCATGCTTGCTTGAATTATGTGATGATTGCTTGACTTGTCCTTAGCTAAAATCTGCCAAGAACTAAAATTGGGAAAAGGTTAAGTTTTTATTTGGTCAAGTAGTCTAATCACCCCCCTCTAGACATACTTTCGATCCTACAAGTGGTATCAGAGCTTTGGTCTCCATTTGCTTTGATCCATAGCTTTTGGTGGTCATAGCCTTGGTTTCACAACCTAGGAGAGTATGGCGTCTAGCGAGGGAAATTATCACCGTAGAGGTCCTTACTTTGATGGTACTAATTTTGCTAGTTGGAAGCATAAAATGAAAATGCATATTCTTGGACATAACCCCGCCGTTTGGGCTATTGTGTGTGTTGGTTTGCAAGGTGACTTCTTTGATGGGAGAGAACCGAAACCGTGAAGCTACCGCGGATGAGTTGAAGATGTTGCAATACAATGCTCAAGCTTGTGATATTCTCTTCAACGGATTGTGCCCCGAAGAATTCAACAAAATCAGCCGTCTTGAGAATGCAAAGGAAATTTGGGACACTTTGATTGATATGCACGAAGGTACGGACTCCGTCAAGGAATCCAAGTTGGATGTGCTTCAAAGTCAACTTGACAAGTTCAAGATGAAGGATGGTGAAGGTGTCGCTTGAAATGTACTCTAGGCTTGCTCTCATCACAAATGAGATTGCCGGCTTAGGAAGTGAAGAGATGACCGATAATTCATCATCAAGAAGATCCTAAGAGCCTTGGATGGAAAATATGATACCGTGTGCACATTGATCCAAATGATGCCCAATTACAAAGATCTCAAGCCAACGGAGGTGATTGGAAGAATTGTTGCTCATGAGATGTCACTTAAGGATAAAGAGGAACTTCACAACAAATCAAGTGGTGCCTATAAAGCCTCATGTGAAGCCCCTACATCATCAAGTGAGAAACAAGACTTCAATGAAGAATTGAGCGTAATGATGAAGAACTTCAACAAGTTCTACAAGAGTAGAAGCAAAGATAGAAGCTCCAAGTCAAGGTCCTACAATGACAAAAGATCTTCTAGTCGAGAGCGAAACTGTTACAATTGTGGAAGACCCGGACACTATTCCAATGAGTGTACGGCTCCCTACAAGAGAAGAGAAGATTCTCCAAAAAGAAGAAGCAAAGAATCACCACCAAGAAAGAGGAGGAGTAGAGATGATCGTTATGAACGAAGATACTCACGGAGAAGCAAGGATTCGGAAAGGATGGAAAATCATCAAGGAGCTACACAAGACGAAGACATCAAGCTCATGTTGGTGAATGGGTATCCGGCTCCGACTCCGACAGCAACTCCGAGAGAAGTTATCACTCCGACTCCGAAGATACTCAAGATGAAGGTGTTGCCGGTCTAGCACTTGTGTCAACCAACTCCTACGACATATTTGACTCACCAAATGAAGGAAGTGGAAGATGCTTCATGGCCAAAGGTCCTAAGGTAACACACCCCGAGTATGTTGATTTCAATAGTGATGAAGATGACTTGTTAGGTGATGATTTGCTTGTTGACAAATCTAGTGATGAATACTATGATGAAGTCAATTAATCATGCTAATCAAGATAAAACGAATGACAATGATAAGGAGAAGATTGAGGCTCTAACTAAAGAACTAAACACTCTTAAGTTAGCTCATGAAACTATCTTCGAAGATCATCGAGAACTTTTAAGAGCTCATGAGAAACTACGCTTTGAAAAGCTCAATCTTGAGCAAGAGCATGAGTTCTTAAAGGCAATCAATGATGATCTCCGCAAGAAAAGTTCTTCTTACATTGCCAAGCGTTTACTCTTATCCACTTACATGCCTCAAGTCAAGTCTAACAAGAAAGATTCTTCCTCTAGTAGTAACAATGATCATGCTAAATCCAATATTGTTGCTTCTAGTAGTTCTCTTGATTCCACTAATGATTCTCTTAGCCAAGTTACACTTGAGCAAGAAAATAGCTTATTGAAGGGAATTATAGAGAAAGGAGTGTACAAAAGCCTTGCCGGGAGTAAGCAATTTCGAGGAAATTGTGCGCAAGCAAGGAATGCACCGGAAGAATCAAGGTGTTGGTTTTGAACGAAAGTTCAATGCCAATGGAGTTGAGTGGGAAGAAGATCAATACCCCAAGACAAAGTTTGTCCCCAACAAGAGAAGTATACTTCTTTCAAGGGACACAAGCTCAAGATGATCTTCCACCACAAGACTACAAGCAAAAAGGCAAGGACAAGCTTCAAGAGGAAATTGATGCATTTGAAGAAGCTCCAAAGACCTTAGTCAAGTGGATTCCCAAGACTACTTCAAGTTCCACTTCATCAAGTACGACTACAACTCCAAGGATTCCCATCAAGATGGTGGATCCAAAAGAAGAAGAACTAGAGAGTTCTTGAGGGTGACTCCGCCAACATACTTCACTCTTATCATTTTGGCAAGAACAAGTGCAATCAACTTCCACATCTTGCACTAGTTCAAGGAGTCACAAACCCTCTTGTTGGTAAGACAAGGGACAAGGTAACCTAAAGTTTTCATGGACATCATCTTGTGTGTACATCACTCTATGTCTATGGATATCCTTGTTTGTTCCTTGTGGGACTAACCTGTAGGTATTGAAAGTGCAACTCACTCAAATGGATGCTCCAAATGATCTACATCAACATTGAGCATCCACATCTTCAACATCTACATGAAGTCATCATCGACAAAACCAAGGTTAGTTCATCCCTCTTAGGGGGGATATCACATCTAGGGGGAGCTTTACTCTAAGACTTGAGCTAAAGCAACTCTAAAGATGTGAACAAAACAATGCTTTATGTAAAAGTGGTAACCCCACTTGAGCTTAAACGATGAGTATGACCTATGATCAAGTGTTCTCACTTGACTCCTAAGTCAATATACTCATATATAGATGACCTAGTCATCGCAAATTGCTTGATAGATGCTAGAATTGGTTGTGCATGCCTTGCCACATATTTCATTCTGCCATCTTATTGTGTGAGCATGCTGGTTGCATAATTTACTCATTCGAGGACATCCACTTGTTGTTTTGATTGTTCGGTTTTATCTTCTTTTGCCAAGTGGATGGACAAGAATGCCTAAGAACCTCCTCTAGCTATCTATGCTTTTCTCGTCTCAAACTCTATTCATGCTGCATCACAAAATTTGATCAAGTCAGATTCGAACCACTCTGTGTGAGGAGCGCTCGGAGTCCCCGATTCGTCATAGACTTAAACTTCCAAAACCTCTTTATGATTCTCGGTCTGACCGATACCCCACTTTCGGTCCTACCGAGATCATTAAGTTGATCTAGGTTTTCGATCTCGGTGCAACCGATTTGACTTTCGGTCACACCGAGTTTCAGTAACTGCTTGCAGTTATGAATCTCGGTGCCACCGAGTTGTTCCACTCGGTCACACCGACAGGGTCGGGCTATATATAGTCACGGGCAAAATTTGGAAATTTCTCCGAACCCCTTCGCCCGCGCGATAGCCTGCTCTGCCCTCGAGGTCTCCGGATCGTCTTCTCGCCGCCAGCAGCCTCCAGTCGCTGGTCTCCGTCGCCGTCAACGGGATTTCTGCCCCGCCGTTGCCGCCGTCGCAAGTCCCCGCCGAACTAGGGTATGGACTTGATCTTTGTGCTATTCCTCAATCTGATTCCTAGCACATTGTGATCATATTGATTCTAGCCACGATTGAAACACTCCTATCCAGTCAAAACGCTCATAGATTAGGTTTGATTCGAAAATTCTAGGTTTAGGTTTCCGCCGAAACTATCTCAGACCCACCGAGTTGAAAAACTCGGTCCCACCGATTTGGCTCATGCCATTGCACAAGTGAGATTTGGTCTGACTGAGAATTACTTATCGGTGTGACCGATTTTTGAACTCAGTGAAACCCTAGCAGTCTCGGTGCCACCGAACTGTGACTCGGTCCTACCGAGTTCACTAGTTTAGGTTCCAAAACTGCTTCGGTATCACCGAGTTTGAAAATCGGTAGATCCGAGATGATTTCAGTGGGAAACTAAAACTAAGTTTCTGGATCATTCTTTTGCAAAAATCTCTGCATTTTGTGATGCTCATCTTTTCTATCTCTTCTATAATCTATTCACAGGGTCAGCAGTCAGTTTGCAGCATGTTTGATCAAAGTGATAGCCAAAATATGTCAGAGCAACAAGTGGTGATGAGTGAGGGCACTAGTCCCTCAAGTTCTTCTGATGAAGGAAGCAGGAGCACTCCTAGCAATTTGCCAAAGGCTGCCACGAGACAAAGGAAGAAGAGGACTTCAGATTCCGAAGATGAGGACTATATGGCAGAGGAAGAGGCCACTTCCAAGAGAGTTGAGCCAGCTCAAGGCACTAAGCCAGGTCTGAAAATCAAAAGGCCAGCAGGCAGGCAACCAATGTCAAAGGCCAGAATGTCAACTGGAAGCCCATAGAGCCAGTTGCAGCTGAGGGCAAGAAAAAAGGAAAGGGTGAAGAAGACTGTGGCTAGAGTGCTTGGCAAAGCTTCCATCATGGAAGAGGAAGAAGAAGAAGAGGCAGCTGCACCAGCGCCCAAGGCACCCAAGCTAATGGGAGATGCCATAAAATCAGGGGGAGCTGCTTCCAAGGCCAAGCCAGCTCCAAAGCCAAAGCCTAAGAGAAATACAAGGAGCATTCCTGCAGCTGAGAAGAACAAGGCCCCAGTGCCTGAGACTGTTGCTGAAGAAGAGGAAGAGAATGTCCTGAGAAAGCTAAAGCCCAAGATCCCAGACCACAACGATGCTCATCCTGTGGCTGAGGACATGAAGCTCAGGAGAGATTCAGGGCTGAGGAAATGGAGAGAAGCAGACCCATATGCTTCAAGGAGAAGGACAGCCAGTGGACTACAGGTTTCACACCAAGGAGCAGCAAGATTTCTATGAGACTGTGCTGCTAGATAAGAAGCCCATTGTATGTGATATGAGATGGGTCGACTGGGAATATATCAAGGAAATGAGGAGCACTATCCTGGAGTGCAAGACAGCTTCATAGCTTGTGGAGTAGCTGACTTTGTTGGGCAGAAGCTCACAAAGTGGAACGAGAGCTTGATATGCAGTTCTACTCCACGGCACACTTTTATCCAGATGGGAGGATCACATGGATGTCTGAGGGTACAAGGTACCAATCCACAGTTGCTGAGTGGGCACAGATCATTAATGCCCCAGAGGAGCAAGATGATGACTTGGATATCTATGCCAAGAAGAAGATGGACCACAACTCAATGTCAAATATGTACAAGGAGATCCCAAATGAAGCACTTGATACCTTCAAGTTTGGCTCAGTACATTACCTTCTGTCAGGGCTCCCGACTATCAATTGGATCTTGAGGCACACCTTATTGCCCAAGTCAGGTGATCACAAGATGATCAGAGGCCATGCTATCAACTTGCTACATGTGTTTGATGTGCCTCAGAAGTTCAAGGTGATGAGCCTCATAGTGGAAACAATTAAGAGGACTGCAGCAGATCAGAAGAGGAGCTGCGGATATGCCCCTCAAATTCAGGAGCTCATCAACTCCAAGATGGGCACGGGCATATATCTGTTGGACAAGGAACACCTGCCCATCCGTCCAGATTTCGAGGACAATGAAGTTGTCATGACTGAGAACGAGCCATCATCTGCCCAAGCATATGCAAAGAAGGAGAAGGCGAGGAAGGAGAAAGCTGCCAAGATGCCTACTCAAGAGGAGGCATCTGAATACTTCTTGAAGACCAAACAAGAGCAGCTTGGTTACTTGATTGCATCCACGCTGAGGATTGAGCAAAGTCTGGCCACCCTCACTCAGAATCAGCAGAGCCTAGAGAGAATCATGGAACAGAAGTTCTATGACTTGGATGTCAAGGTAACGGAAGTTCAGTCTGCAGTGGAGCAGCTCCAGGAGGACATACAGAGAGAGGAGAGGCAGAGGACACTACCACTCATGCCTTTCCAGAGTGCCACGAGGCCCGAGGTCATCTGCCGTGCCAGTTGCTGACACAAGAGCCACCACTCAGCACCAGCTACAGCTCCACCAGCTCCAGCATCTACTTCAGCTCCAACTCCTAGCGACTACTTCAGCATCTACCGAAGCCTTCGTCCTTGGAGTGATCCGGACTCCACCACCACCAGAAGATCAAGCCTGAGCGTCGATTTAGCACTATGCATTTTCTAGGAACTTTTTGGTAACTTGTTGCCAAAGGGGGAGAAGATGTATAGATCATAGGCTTCGAGAGAGAGAGTGTTGCTTTTCTCTCTTGCTTTATTTGGTGGTTTTTCAAACTTGTTTGCTTTTGAGTGCTTGAGATACTACGTCATTATTTGTGAGACATTGATGATCATGTGTTTGATCATAAGCTACACTTAATGCTTGCTTATTGCTATTATCTATCTATCTTGTGTGATCATTCACTATTCTTGGTGATGAGTGCATGTATTTCATTCTTATCATTTTGAGCGCTCCACCAAGATGTATGTGACATGGAAGAGTAACCCATGACTCTAACTCTTTGTGCATTTGCAGTCCAAAGCAAATTTTAAATATGCACAAATTTAGGGGGAGCTCTTACTTATCACATACTTCTCAAAGCGACGATATATTTCATGCTTATTATCATTTGTCGAAGCTTTGATCTATATGTTGTCATCAATTACCAAAAAGGGGAGATTGAAAGTGCAACTATCCCTAGGTGGTTTTGGTAATTCATAACAACATATAGCTCATTGAGCTAATGCTATTCCAAGATGATTATTTCAGGAAAGCTCAATGATTGGCATGGCATGGATGTGAAAGTGGAACCCTCAAAATGCTAAGGACAAAGGATTGGCTCAAGCTCAAAAGCTCAAGACTCTTCATTTTATATTTTAGTGATCCAAGATCACATTGAGTCTTTAGGAAAAGCCAATACTATCAAGGAGGGATGAGGTGTTGCTTAATGAGCCTCTTGCTTCATGTGCTTAGTGATATGCTCCAAAACCCTCAACTACTTTCCCATATCCACATATGACCTAAACCCTAAGCCAAACTCGGTCCTACCGATTCCTTTCCTATCCGGCGCCACCGAGTTTCACTTGTCATTAGCCACTGCCAAACCCTAGCAATTCGTTCCTACCGATAAGGATCTCGGTCTCACCGAGATGGGGTTGCAAACTCTCTGTTTCCCTTTCGTAACTTTTCGGTCTCACCGAAAGAGCGAATCGGTCCCACCGAGATTGCAATGTAAACTCAGTGTTTCCCCTTTGTAACTTTTCGGTCTCACCGAGTTCCACTCGGTCTCACCGAAAGAGCAAATCGGTCCCACCGAGTTTGCCTGACCAACTCTCTGGTTAGCTAATTACCAAATCGGTCTCACCGAGTTTGTGTAATCGGTCTCACCGAGATTACGTTATGCCCTAACCCTAACCATATCGGTCCTACCGAGTTGCATGTCAGTCCCACCGAAAATTCTAACGGTCACTAGGTTTACATTTTCGGTCCGACGAGTTTATTGATTCGGTCCCACCGAGATTGGAAAACTGTGTAACGGTTGGATTTTGTGTGGAGGCTATATATACCCCTCCACCTTCTCATTCGAGAGAGAGCCATCAGAACACACACACCATTCCAACTCATATGTTCTGAGAGAGAACCACCTACTCATGTGTTGAGACCAAGATATTCCATTCCTACCATATGAATCTTGATCTCTAGCCTTCCCAAGTTGCTTTCCACTCAAATCTTCTTTCCACCAAATCCAAATCCTATGAGAAGAGTTGAGTGTTGGGGAGACTATCATTTGAAGCACAAGAGCAAGGAGTTCATTACCTACACACCATTTGTTACTTCTTGGAGAGTGGTGTCTCCTAGATTGGCTAGGTGTCACTTGGGAGCCTCCGACAAGATTGTGGAGTTGAACCAAGGAGTTTGTAAGGGCAAGGAGATCGCCTACTTCGTGAAGATCTACCGCTAGTGAGGCAAGTCCTGTGTGGGCGATGGCCATGGTGGGATAGACAAGGTTGCTTCTTCGTGGACCCTTTGTGGGTGGTTGCTTCTTCGTGGACCCTTCGTGGGTGGAGCCCTGTGTGGACTCGCGCAACCGTTACCCTTGGGTGGGCCCTGTGTGGACTCGCGCAACCGTTACCCTTCGTGGGTTGAAGTCTCCATCAACGTGGATGTAGGATAGCACCACCTATCCGAACCACGGGAAAAACATCCGTGTCTCCAATTGCGTTTGAATTCTCCAAACCCTTCCCTTTACATTCTTGCAAGTTGCATGCTTTACTTTCCGCTGCCTATATACTCTTTGCATGCTTGCTTGAATTATGTGATGATTG
This sequence comes from Triticum urartu, assembly GCF_003073215.2. Lineage (NCBI taxonomy): Eukaryota > Viridiplantae > Streptophyta > Magnoliopsida > Poales > Poaceae > Triticum > Triticum urartu. The sequence continues at coordinate 63,770,091 of NC_053022.1, read as the reverse complement.
CTTGACTTGTCCTAAATTAGCTAAAATCTGCCAAGAACTAAAATTGGGAAAAGGTTAAGTTTTTATTTGGTCAAGTAGTCTAATCACCCCCCTCTAGACATACTTTCGATCCTACAACTTACCATCATTGTCTGTCTTCCTTTTAAAATCCATCTGCACCGAACAGCCATACGACCATCAAGTAGCTCTTTCAAAGTCTATACTTTGTTTTATACATGGATCCTCTCTCGGATTTTATGGCCTCGAGCCATTCGTCAGAATCCGGGCCCACCATCGCTTCTCCATAGCTCATAGGTTCATTGTTGTCTGGCAACATGACTTCCAAGACAGGATTACGTACCACTCTGAAGTAGTACACATCCTTGTCGACCTATGAGGTTTGGTAGTGACTTGATCTGAAGTTTCATGATCACTATCATAAGCTTCCACTTCAATTGGTGTAGGTGCCACATGAACAACTTCCTGTGCCCTGCTACACACTAGTTGAAGTGACGGTTCAATAACCTCGTCAAGTCTCCACCATCCTCCCACTCAATTCTTTCAAGAGAAACTTTTCCTTGAGAAAGGACCTGTTTCTAGAAACAATCACTTTTGCTTCCGGATCTGAAATAGGAGGTATACCCAACTATTTTGGGTATTCTATGAAGATGCATTTATCCGCTTCGGGTTCGAGCTTATCAGCCTGAAACTTTTTCAGTTAAGTGTCGCAACCCCAAACTTTTTAAGAAACGACAGCTTAGGTTTTTATAAACCATAGTTCATACGTGTCATCTCAACGGAATTGTGTGGTGCCCTATTTAAAGTGAATGTGGTTGTCTCTAATGCCTAACCCATAAAAGATAGTGGTAATTCGATAAGAGACATCATGGTATGCACCATATCCAATAGGGTGCAGTTATGATGTTCGGACACACCATCACACTATGGTGTTCCAGGCGGTATTAGTTGTGAAACAATTTCCACAATGTCTTAATTGTGTGCCAAACTCGTAACTCAGATATTCATCTCTATGATAATATCATAGACATTTTATCCTCTTGTCACGACGATCTTCAACTTCACTCTGAAATTACTTAAACCTTTCAATAATTCAGACTTGTGTTTCATCAAGTAAATATACTCAGCATCTACTCAATCATCCATGAAGTAAGAACATAACGATATCCACTGCGTGCCTCAGCACTCATTGGACTGCACACATCAAAATGTATTACTTCCAACAAGTTGCTTTCTTGTTCCATCTTACTGAAAACGAGGCCTTTCAGTCATCTTGCCCATGTGGTATGATTTGCATGTCTCAAGTGATTCAAAATCAAGTGAGTCCAAACGATCCATCTGTATGGAGTTTCTTCATGCATATATACCAATGGACATGGTTCGCATGTCTCAATCCTTTCAAAAACGAGTGAGTTCAAAGATCCATCAACATGGAGCTTCTTCATGCGTTTTATACCAACATGACTCAAATGGCAGTGCCACAAGTATGTGGTACTATCATTACTATCTTATATCTTTTGGCATGAACATGTGTATCACTACGATCGAGATTCAATAAACCATTCATTTTAGGTGCAAGACCATTGAAGCTATTATTCAAATAAACAGAGTAACCATTATTCTCCTTAAATGAATAACCGTATTGCGATAAACATAATCCAATCATGTGTATGCTCAACGCAAACACCAAATAACAATTATTTAGGTTTAACACCAATCTCGATGGTAGAGGGAGCATGCGATGCTTGATCACATCAACCTTGGAAACACTTCCAACACATATCGTCATCTCACCTTCAGCTGGTCTCCGTTTATTCCGTAGCCTTTTATTTCAAGTTACTAGCACTTAGCAACTGATCCGGTATTTTAATACCCTGGTGCTACTAGGAGTACTAGTAAAGTACACATTATAATGTATATCCAATATACTTCTGTTGACCTTGCCAGCCTTCTCATCTACCGAGTATCTAGGGTAGTTCTGATTCAGTGACCGTTCCCCTCATTACAGAAGCACTTAGTCTCGGGTTTGGGTTCAACCTTGGGTTTCTTCACTAGAGCAGCAACTGATTTGCTGTTTCATGAAGTATCCCTTCTTTCCCTTGCCCTTCTTGAAACTAGTGGTTTAACCATCAACAATTGATGCTCCTACTTGATTTCTACTTTTGCGGTGTCAAACATCGCGAGTTGCTCAAGGATCATCATGTCTATCCCTGATATGTTATAGTTCATCACGAAGCTCCAATAGCTTGGTGGCAGTGACTATGGAGAACATCACTATCTCATCTAGAAGATTAACTCCCACTCGATTCAAGTGATTGTAGTACTCAGACAATCTGAGCACATGCTCAACGATTGAGCTTTTCCCCCTTAGTTTGCAGTCTTAAGAAACTTGTCAGAGGTCTCATACCTCTTGATGTGGGCACTAGTCTGAAATCCCAATTTCAGTCTTTGGAACATCTCATATGTCCTGCGATGTTTCAAAAGTGTCTTTGGTGCCACAATTCTAAACCGTTAGCATTATGCACTGAACTATCACGTAGTCATCAAAACATGTATGTCAGATGTTTCCCAACATCTACAGACGACGCTTGAGGTTCAGCACACCGAGCAGTGCATTAAGGACATAATCCTTCTGCGCAGCAATGAGGATAATCCTCAGTTGACAGACCCAGTCCGCATAATTTCTACTATCAACTTTCAACTAAATTTTCTCTAGGAACATATCTTAAACAGTAGAACTTAAGTGTAAGCTACGACATAATTTGCAAAGATCTTTTGACTATGTTCATGATAATTAAGTTCATCTGATTATTTAATGAACTCCCACTTAGATAGACATCCCTCTAGTCATCTAAGTGATACATGATCCGAGTCAACTAGGCCTTGTCTGATCATCACGTGAGACGGACCAGTCATCATCGGTGAACATCTTCATGTTGATCGTATCCACTATACGACTCATGTTCGACCTTTCGGTCTTCCATGTTCCGAGGCCATGTCTGTACATTCTAGGCTCGTCAAGTTAACCTAAGTGTATTGCGTGTGTAAATCTGGCTTACACCTGTTGTATGCGAACGTTAGAACCTATCACACCCGATCATCACGTGGTGCTTCGGAACAACGGACCTTAGCAACGGTGCAC
>NC_053022.1:63753432-63765952 GCF_003073215.2 Triticum urartu | reverse complement strand
AGCTGACGCATTGAGCCGTAAGAGCCATGTCAATACATAATGACGGGGAAAATACCAAAGGAAGTTAGCAGAAAACCTTCGTGAGCTATGTTTGGAAATAGTTCCGAGAGGCTATGTAGCAGCATTGGAGATTCAGTCAACATTGATGGATAAGATCAGAGAAGCTCAGAAATCTGACAAAGAGATTGCTGCTATAAAGGAGAAACTTAGCAAAGGAAAAGCAAAGGGATTTCGTGAGGATGAGCACGATACCCTATGGTTTGAGGACCGTGTTTATGTGCCCAATGACCCGGAGATCAGGAAGTTGATTTTGCAGGAGGCACATGATTCACCGTATTCGATTCACCCAGGGAATACCAAGATGTATTTGGATTTGAAAGAAACATTCTGGTGGACCGGAATGAAGAAGGATATTGCAGCATATGTAGCAGTTTGTGACGTATGTCAGAGAGTAAAGGCGGAGCATCAGAAGCCAGCAGGATTATTACAATCATTGCGGATACCCGAATGGAAGTGGGATAAGATAGGCATGGATTTTATCACAGGACTACCTAGGACGAAAGCAGGGTATGACTCGATATGGGTAGTAGTTGATCGTTTGACGAAGGTAGCACATTTCATCCCAGTAAAGACCACTTACACCAGTGCTAAGTTGGCAAGGATATACATGACTAGAATCATTTGTTTGCATGGAGTTCCGAGGAGTATCGTATCAGATAGAGGAACCCAATTTACCTCAAAGTTTTGGAATCAGTTGCATGAAACTTTGGGAACCAGACTAGAGTTCAGCACAGCTTTTCACCCACAGACAAATGGACAGACCGAGAGAGTCAATCAGATTTTGGAAGATATGCTGAGAGCTTGTGCACTAGATTATGGATCTAGTTGGGACGATAACTTGCCGTATGCGGAGTTTTCTTATAACAACAGTTATCAAACCAGTTTGAAGATGGCACCTTTCGAAGCTTTATACGGAAGGAGGTGCAGGACACCGTTGTCATGGAACGAAGATGGAGACCGACAATTCTTTGGACCAGATTTGGTTAAGGAGTCTGAACGGAAAGTTAAGTTGATTCGCGATAGGCTCAAGGTAGCCTAGTCCAGGCAGAAGAGCTACGCAGATTCTAAACGCAAGGAGATAGTTTACGAAACCGGAGACAGAGTTTATCTTCGAGTATCCCCACTTTGAGGAGTTAAGCGCTTTGGAGTTAAGGGGAAATTAGCACCGCGTTTCGTTGGACCGTTTAAGATCTTGAAACGTATGGGAGAAGTCGCGTATAAGTTGGAATTACCAGAGAGGCTGTCAGGAGTTCATGATGTATTTCATGTTTCTCAGTTGAAGAAATGTCACGCCGAGATGGCGAGATACCGCTAAGAGATACTGTGCCGCTTGAAGCAATTCAGTTGAAGGACGACTTAACATATGAGGAGAAGCCAGTTAAGATTCTTGATTTTGCCAGCAGAGTTACTCGCAGCAAGGTTATCAAGTTTTGCAAAGTTCAGTGGAACCACCATTCAGAGGATGAAGCCACCTGGGAGAGAGAAGAAGATTTGCTCAAAGACCACCCTCACCTATTTTCTAGCCAACCCGAATCTCGAGGGCGAGATTCATCTTAAGGGGGGTAGGTTTGTAACATCCCAAATTTTCAATTTGGAATGTTATACACTAGATCATCATGCATAACATATTTTCTTGCATCTTGGCCGATCCTAGAAATTTCACGCAACTCAAGGACCTCCGGAGAGAGTTGGAGATTTCGTTATTTTCATATTTGAGAGTTTCTCAAATTTTGAAAAGAGGATCGTTTGATTTATTTGTTTTATCTTCAATAAATTTTCCGGTGTCAAAATATGAGAGAGGGAATAATATGACTTTCCCAAAATTTAGAAAATGAAGATTTAATAAATAGATCAATTTTTGTTTGCCGGAGTTCTTATTTGCATTTTATTTGGATAGGGAAAAATGCGCGTTTTCGAAAATTGCATTTTAGGTCCGGAGAAAAGTTCATTTTGTTCGGCTCATTTTTAGAGTCGGGGAAAATTTACTTTAGATTTTTTCGGAGTTCGTTTAGATCTCTTTTTGTTTTTTTTTCTCTGCGCGCTGAACCGTTTATTTATTAAAAAAAACTGGAGCAGGCCGGCCAGGCCAAGGCCCAGCCGGGCCGAAGGCCACCGCGCCCCAGGCCACCGCGCGCCTAGCGCCAGGCGCCAGGGAGCCGGCGCCGCCGCCTCTTGCTCTACGAATCCTTTTAGGATTCTAGGGTAGCCCTTGCCCCTTTTTCCATTGTTTCGTTATTCCTAGTCCTACTCCGTATATTCTTTCCTATTCCTAGTCTAATTCCTTGCCCTCTACCCCAAGTAAACCCCTCCCCTCCCCAATATAAATACCCAAGCACCCCCCCTCTAAACATCAAATCAAAGCCCCTCTCCTCCACACCGCACCTTGCCACCCCACGCCGCGCCGCCGCACCACTCACCCGCGCGCCGCCCTAAGCCGCCGCCTCACCCGCGCCGCGCCGCCACCCCACACCCGCGCCGCCGCCGCACCTTGCCCACGCCGCCGGCACGCCCGCTCGCCGGAGACCCTCGCCGGAGGTTGCCCCGCGATCTATTCTTTTTCTCGGATCGTTTTCTTCTAATCGTTCCGATTCTTTTCTTCTCTAAACCGTTCCGGTTTTCTAGATCGGTTTTTCGTTCGGTTTTTTTCTCCGAAACCCTAGATCGGATTCGTTTTCTTCTCCGATTTAGTTGCCTTTGGACCGTTCGCCGGACCATTAGTCCTAAAAAAAAAAAACTAAACAAAAAAAAAAATTAAATAACAAAAAAGAATAATAGACAAAAAAAAACGGAACCGTCGTCCTAACGAACGTGATCACCGGATTTTTCTAGGTTAACGACGTCCGTTCGTTTAACCGTTCTTCTTTTTCTTTTCGTCGGATTTATTCCGCGATCGCGATCTTAGATCCGATCTTCTTTCTAGTTTTTCTTTTCGCTCGTTTATCGGAATCAGGTGATTCAAGCGCCTGGAGTTTCGTCTCGAAACCGCCGTTCCGTCTAATCAACTTGAACAAGCTTTTGCCCCGATAAAATTTGACCTAGTTTCAACTTGCTAGAACCGAGTTGTTTTCTTCCGCCGTTTGTTTTCCGTTTCTTTGTTCGGTTTCTCTTTCTTTGCAACCGGAGTTCTTAAGTTGAACTTTCTGGTTCGTTCTCTTGTTCGAGTTTTACCTGTGCATTAGATGAGTACTTATTGTGTGCTTGTTTGTCTGCGATAGATTACCCGGATTGCGCCGCTTGTTACTTCGAAACCCTAGGACTCGCGGATCATCAGCAAGGCAAGTAACACTTTGATCATACCTTTTCTATAACCCATGTTTTATTGCATTAGATCAATCCTCACACATTGCATGATTAGGATCTAATTAAATTGTGGGATGGGAAGTAGATGAGGTAGTACCTATTACCTGTATTTATACCTTTGGGAGTTACTTCTACGTTTGCTTATTATGCCATGCTATGCTAGTAGACGTGGATTGGGTGAGTGATATCCATGACAGATGTGAGATTGTTAATTAATGGTTTATCTAAGGTGGCAACTTAAACACACATCTGGGTGGATTGAGGCACCTGATGTCTATCAGGACTTGCCTGTTTTTTTTGGACCGCCACCCAGGCTCAAAGGGATCATAAGATCTTTCATGCTAGAAACTTCCGTGTGCAGCCACAAGCCATTATGGGCTCTGGCATAGTTGACTAAGTTGTGCGAACTCTTACGGGGTGGACTAGCAGATGTAGGGGTTGTAGGTGGTACGGTCTACCCCACATGTAAGGTGCTAGTACTTCTGAAAGACTGTGTCTCGGTCATCCGTCTTCTCAAACACCATGTAGTGCGAGAAAACAAACGGAGGCGATCGAGTCTTGTGGGGAAAAGTGCGCAAACCTCTGCAGAGTGTACAAACTAATCATGATTAGCCGTGTCCCCGGTTATGGACAACTTGAGTATCTAGTACTTGAATATCATTGTGAATCTCAACATGTTACTTCTAATTAATGTTGTTGGGTTTTAATTGTATTTTAATTGGGATTGAGAATGCTGTCAACCATTCTCAATGTTTCACAACCACCATGATAGTAAATAAAATTTATTCCTTTGCAGTAGGGAAAAATTGGCTTTACGCAAAACTGTAACCATAGAGCTTTCCACCAGCCATATGTGCATATAGTATAGCTGTTTCATTCCATTATTCTCTATGTGTTACATTGCCAGCATATTCCATGTGCTGACCCGTTTTCGGGCTGCAACGTTAATGTTGCAGACTTTTCAGACGACGATTGAGGTGCGTTTAGGTCGTGGCCCTATACTCAGTGATGCCGCTGGAGTTGATGGACCCATTTATCTTCCAAGTCTTCCGCTGTTATTTTTATTATATGGCCTTAAGCCATATTCAGTGTAATAAGTTCTTTTTGAGCCATCGATGTAATAAGTGTGTGATTGCAACTCTGCTATAAAACCTCGATGTACTGTGTGGTGTCAGCATTACTGATCCAGGGATGACACCGTAGCACAGTAGACGTGATCCATTCGGTCAGGTCGCTACATCCACTTCTTACTCATTCGAAGAGAGAGCCATCAGAACACACACACCATTCCAACTCATATGTTCTGAGAGAGAACCACCTACTCATGTGTTGAGACCAAGACATTCCATTCCTACATATGAATCTTGATCTCTAGCCTTCCAAGTTGCTTTCCACTCAAATCTTCTTTCCACCAAATCCAAATCCTATGAGAGAGAGTTGAGTGTTGGGGAGACTATCATTTGAAGCACAAGAGCAAGGAGTTCATTACCTACACACCATTTGTTACTTCTTGGAGAGTGGTGTCTCCTAGATTGGCTAGTGTCACTTGGGAGCCTCCGAACAAGATTGTGGAGGTTGAACCAAGGAGTTTGTAAGGGCAAGGAGATCGCCTACTTCGTGAAGATCTACCGCTAGTGAGGCAAGTCCTGTGTGGGCGATGGCCATGGTGGGATAGACAAGTTTGCTTCTTTGTGGACCCTTTGTGGGTGGTTGCTTCTTCATGGACCCTTCGTGGGTGGAGCCCTGTGTGGACTCGCGCAACCGTTACCCTTGGGTGGAGCCCTGTGTGGACTCGCACAACCGTTACCCTTCGTGGGTTGAAGTCTCCATCAACGTGGATGTAGGATAGCACCACCTATCCGAACCACGGGAAAAGCATCCGTGTCTCCAATTGCGTTTGAATTCTCCAAACCCTTCCCTTTACATTCTTGCAAGTTGCATGCTTTACTTTCCGCTGCCTATATACTCTTTGCATGCTTGCTTAAATTATGTGATGATTGCTTGACTTGTCCTAAAATATCTAAAATCTGTCAAGAACTAAAATTGGGAAAAGTTTAAGTTTTTATTTGGTCAAGTAGTCTAATCACCCCCCCTCTAGACATACTTTCAATCCTACAAGTGGTATCAGAGCTTTGGTCTCCATTTGCTTGATCTCCATAGCTTTTGGTGGTCATAGCCTTGGTTTCACAACCTAGGAGAGTATGGCGTCTAGAGAGGGAAATTATCACCGTAGAGGTCCTTACTTTGATGGTACTAATTTTGCTAGTTGGAAGCATAAAATGAAAATGCATATTCTTGGACATAACCCCGCCGTTTGGGCTATTGTGTGTGTTGGTTTGCAAGGTGACTTCTTTGATGGGAGAGAACCAAACCGTGAAGCTACCGCGGATGAGTTGAAGATGTTGCAATACAATGCTCAAGCTTGTGACATTCTCTTCAACGGATTGTGCCCCGAAGAATTCAACAAAATCAGCCGTCTTGAGAATGCAAAGGAAATTTGGGACACTTTGATTGATATGCACGAAGGTACCGACTCCGTCAAGGAATCCAAGTTGGATGTGCTTCAAAGCCAACTTGACAAGTTCAAGATGAAGGATGGTGAAGGTGTCGCTGAAATGTACTCTAGGCTTGCTCTCATCACAAATGAGATTGCCGGCTTAGGAAGTGAAGAGATGACCGATAATTCATCATCAAGAAGATTCTAAGAGCCTTGGATGGAAAATATGATACCGTGTGCACATTGATCCAAATGATGCCCAATTACAAAGATCTCAAGCCAACGGAGGTGATTGGAAGAATTTTTGCTCATGAGATGTCACTTAAGGATAAAGAGGAACTTCACAACAAATCAAGTGGTGCCTATAAAGCCTCATGTGAAGCCCCTACATCATCAAGTGAGAAACAAGACTTCAATGAAGAATTGAGCTTAATGGTGAAGAACTTCAACAAGTTCTACAAGAGTAGAAGCAAAGATAGAAGCTCCAAGTCAAGGTCCTACAATGACAAAAGATCTTCTAGTCGAGAGCGAAACTGCTACAATTGTGGAAGACCCGGACACTATTCCAATGAGTGTACGGCTCCCTACAAGAGAAGAGAAGATTCTCCAAAAAGAAGAAGCAAAGGATCACCACCAAGAGAGAGAAGGAGTAGAGATGATCGTTATGAACGAAGATACTCACGGAGAAGCAAGGATTCGGAAAGGAAGGAAAAATCATCAAGGAGCTACACAAAGGAAGACATCAAGCTCATGTTGGTGAATGGGTATCCGGCTCCGACTCCGACAGCCACTCCGAGAGAAGTTATCACTCCGACTCCGAATATACTCAAGATGAAGGTGTTGCCGGTCTAGCACTTGTGTCAACCAACTCCTACGACATATTTGACTCACCAAATGAAGGAATTGGAAGATGCTTCATGGCCAAAGGTCCTAAGGTAACACACCCCGAGTATGTTGATTTCAATAGTGATGAAGATGACTTGTTAGGTGATGATTTGCTTGTTGACAACTCTAGTGATGAATACTATGATGAAAGACCAATTAATCATGCTAATCAAGATAAAACGAATGACAATGATAAGGAGAAGATTGAGGCTCTAACTAAAGAACTAAAAACTCTTAAGTTAGCTCATGACACTATCTTCGAAGATCATCGAGAACTTTTAAGAGCTCATGAGAAATTACGCTTTGAAAAGCTCAATCTTGAGCAAGAGCATGAGTTCTTAAAAGGCAATCAATGATGATCTCCGCAAGAAAAGTTCTTCTTACATTGCCAAGCGTTTACTCTTATCCACTTACATGCCTCAAGTCAAGTCTAGTAACAAGAAAGATTCTTCCTCTAGCAGTAACAATGATCATGCTAAATCCAATATTGTTGCTTCTAGTAGTTCTCTTGATTCCACTAATGATTCTCTTAGCCAAGTTACACTTGAGCAAGAAAATAGCTTATTGAAGGGAATTATAGAGAAAGGAGTGTACAAAAGCCTTGCCGGGAGTAAGCTATTCGAGGAAATTGTGCGCAAGCAAGGAATGCACCGGAAGAATCAAGGTGTTGGTTTTGAACGAAAGTCAATGCCAATGGAGTTGAGTGGGAAGAAGATCAATACCCCAAGACAAAGTTTGTCCCTCAACAAGAGAAGTATACTTATTTCAAGGGGACACAAGCTCAAGATGATTTTCCACCACAAGACTACAAGCAAAATGGCAAGGACCAAGCTTCAAGAGGAAATTGATGCAATTTGAAGAAGCTCCTTAAGACCTTAGTCAAGTGGATTCCCAAGACTACTTCAAGTTCCACTTCATCAAGTACGACTACAACTCCAAGGATTCCCATCAAGATGATGTGGATCCAAAAGAAGAAGAACTAGAGAGTTCTTGAGGGTGACTCCGCCAACATACTTCACTCTTATCATTTTGGCAAGAACAAGTGCAATCAACTTCCACATCTTGCACTAGTTCAAGGAGTCACAAACCCTCTTGTTGGTAAGACAAGGGACAAGGTAACCTAAAAGTTTTCATGGACATCATCTTTGTGTGCATCACTCTATGTCTATGGATATCCTTGTTTGTTCCTTGTGGGACTAACCCATGTAGGTATTGAAAGTGCAACTCACTCAAATGGATAGCTCCAAGAGATCTACATCAACATTGAGCATCCACATCTTCAACATCTACATGAAGTCATCATCGACAAAACCCAAGGTTAGTTCATCCCTCTTAGGGGGGATATCACATCTAGGGGAGCTTTACTCTAAGACTTGAGCTAAAGCAACTCTAAAGATGTGAACACAACAATGCTTTATGTAAAAGTGGTAACCCCACTTGAACTTAAACGATGAGTATGACCTATGATCAAGTGTTCTCACTTGACTCCTAAGTCAATATACTCATATATAGATGACCTTGTCATCGCAAATTGCTTGATAGATGCTAGAATTGGTTGTGCATGCCTTGTCAATATTTCATTTGCCATCTTATTGTGTGAGCATGCTGTTGCATATTTTACTCATTCGAGGACATCCACTTGTTGTTGTGACTGTTTGGCTTTATCCTCTTTTGCCAAGTGGATGGACAAGAATGCCTAAGAACCTCCTCTAGCTATCTATGCTTTTCTCGTCTCAAACTCTATTCATATCTGCATCACAAAATTTGATCAACAGATTCGAACCACTCTGTGTGAGGAGCGCTCGGAGTCCCCGATTCGTCATAGACTTAAACTTCCAAAACCTCTTTATGATTCTCTGGTCTGACCGATACCCCACTTTCGGTCCTACCGAGATCATTAAGTTGATCTAGGTTTTCGATCTCGGTGCAACCGATTTGAACATTTCGGTCACACCGAGTTTCAGTAACTGCATGCAGTTATGAATCTCGGTGCCACCGAGTTGTTCCACTCGGTCACACCGACAGGTCGGGCTATATATAGTCACGGGCAAAATTTGGAAATTTCTCCGAACCCCTTCGCCCGTGCGATAGCCTGCTCTGCCCGTGGTCTCCGGATCGTCTTCTCGCCGCCAGCCGCCTCCAGTCACTGGTCTCCGTCGCCGTCAATGGAATTCTGCCCCGCCGTTGCCGCCGTAGCGAGTCTCTGCCGAACTAGGGTATGGACTCGATCACAGTGCTATTCCCCGTCCAATTCCTAGCACATTGTGTTCTTCATGATTCTTGCCACGATTGAAACACTCCTATCCAGTCAATACGCCCGTAGATTAGCTTTGATTCGAAAATTTTAGGGTTAGGTTTCCGCCGAAACCATCTCGGACCCACCGAGTTGAAAAACTCGGTCCCACCGATTTGGCTTATGCCATTGCACAAGTGAGACTCGGTCTGACCGAGAATTACTTATCGGTGTGACCGATTTTGGAACTCTGTGAAACCCTAGCAGTCTCGGTGCCACCGAACTGTGACTCGGTCCTACCGAGTTCACTAGTTTAGGTTCCAAAACTGCTTCGGTATCACCGAGTTTGAAAATCGGTAGATCCGAGATGATTTCAGTGGGAAACTAAAACTAAGTTTTTGGATCATTCTTTTGCAAAAATCTCTGCATTTTGTGATGCTCATCTTTTCTATCTCATCTATAATCTATTCACAGGGTCAGCAGTCAGTTTGCAGCATGTCTGATCAAAGTGATAGCCAAAATATGTCAGAGCAGCAAGTGGTGATGAGTGAGGGCACTAGTCCCTCCAGTTCATCTGATGAAGGCAGCAGGAGCACTCCTAGCAATTTGCCAAAGGCTGCCACGAGACAAAGGAAGAAGAGGACTTCAGATTCCGAAGATGAGGACTATGTGGCAGAGGAAGAGGCCACTTCCAAGAGAGTTGAGCCAGCTCAAGGCACTAAGCCAGGCCTAAAGATCAAAAGGCCAGCAGGCAGGCAGCCCATGTCAAAGGCAAGAGCCTCAACTGAGAAGCCCACTCCCCAAGAGCCAGTTGCTGCAGAAGGCAAGAAGAGGAAGGAAAGGGTCAAGAAGACCGTAGCCAGAGTGCTTGGCAAAGCTTCCATCATGGAAGAGGAAGAGGAAGAAGAGGTAGCTGCACCAGCACCCAAGGCACCCAAGCTAATGGGAGATGCCATAAAATCAGGGGGAGCTGCTTCCAAGGCCAAGACAGCTCCAAAGCCAAAGCCTAGAGAAATACAAGGAGCATTCCTGACGAAGAACAAGCCCAGTCTGACTGTTGCTGAAGAAGAGGAAGAGAATGTCCTGGAAGCTAAAGCCAAGATCCCAGACCACAACGATGCTCATCCTGTGGCTGAGGATATGAAGCTCAGGAGAGATTCAGGGCTGAGGAAGTGGAGAGAAGCAGACCCATATGCTTCAAGGAGAAGGACTGCCGTGGACTACAGATTTTTATGAGACAGTGCTGCTAGATAAGAAGCCCATTGTCTGTGATATGCGATGGGTTGATTGGACATACATCAAGGACAATGAGGAGCACTATCCTGGAGTGCAAGACAGCTTCATAGCTTGTGGAGTAGCTGACTTTGTTGGGCAGAAGCTCACAAAGTGGAACGAGGAACTCATCATGCAGTTCTACTCCACAGCCTCACTTTTATCCAGATGGGAGGATCACATGGATGTCTGAGGGTACAAGGTACCAATCCACAGTTGCTGAGTGGGCACAGATCATTAATGCCCCAGAGGAGCAAGATGATGACTTGGATATCTATGCCAAGAAGAAGATGGACCACAACTCAATGTCAAATATGTACAAGGAGATCCCAAATGAAGCACTTGATACCTTCAAGTTTGGCTCAGTACATTACCTTCTGTCAGGGCTCCCGACGATCAATTGGATACTAAGGCACACCTTATTGCCCAAGTCTGGAGATCACAAGATGATCAGAGGCCATGCTATCAACTTGCTACATGTGTTTGATGTGCCTCAGAAGTTCAAGGTGATGAGCCTCATAGTGGAAACAATCAAGAGGACTGCAGCAGATCAGAAGAGGAGTTGCGGATATGCCCCTCAGATTCAGGAGCTCATCAACTCCAAGATGGGCACGGGCATATATTTATTGGACAAGGAACACCTGCCCATCCGTCCAGATTTTGAGGATAACCAAGTGGTCATGACTGAGAACGAGCCATCATCTGCCCAAGCATACGCAAGAAGGAGAAGGCAAGGAAGGAGAAAGCTGCCAAGATGCCAACTCAAGAGGAGGCATCTGAGTACTTCTTGAAGACTAAACAAGAGCAGCTTGGTTACTTGATTGCATCCACGCTGAGGATTGAGCAAAGTCTGGCCACCCTCACTCAGAATAGCAGAGCCTAGAGAGAATCATGGAACAGAAGTTCTATGACTTGGATGTCAAAGGTAACGGAAGTTCAGTCTGCAGTGGAGCAGCTCCAGGAGGACATGCAGGAGAGGAGAGGCAGGACTACTACTCATGCCTTTGCCAGAGTGCCAAGAGGTCCGAGGTCGTCTGCCGTGCCAGTTGCTGACACAAGAGCCACCACCTCAGCACCAGCCACAAGCCTCAGTTCCACCAGCTCAGCATCTACTTCAGCTCCAACTCCAGCGTCTACTTCAAGCATCTACCGAAGCCTTCGTCCTTAGAGTGATCCGGACTCCACCAGGATCAAGCCTGAGCGTCGATCTAGTGCTATGCATTTTCTAGGAACTTTTTGGTAACTTGTTGCCAAAGGGGGAGAAGATGTATAGATCATAGGCTTCGAGAGAGAGAGAGTGTTGCTTTTCTCTCTTGCTTTATTTGGTGGTTTTTCAAACTTGTTTGCTTTTGCTTTCAAGTGCTTGAGATACTACGTCATTATTTGTGAGACATTGATGATCATGTGTTTGATCATAAGCTACACTTAATGCTTGCTTAATGCTATTATACTATCTATCTTATGTGATCATTCATTATTCTTGGTGATGAGTGCATGTATTTCGTTCTTATTATTTTAAGATGAAATACATGCACTCATCACCAAGAATAATGAATGATCACATAAGATAGATAGATAATAGTATTAAGCAAGCATTAAGTGTAGCTTATGATCAAACACATGTCATCAATGTCTCACAAATAATGACGTAGTATCTCAAGCACTCAAAAGCAAACAAGTTCGAAAAACCACCAAATAAAGCAAGAGAAAAGCAACACTCTCTCTCTCGAAGCCTATGATCTATACATCTTTTGAGACCGAGTGGAACTCTTACTTATCCCATGACTCTAACTCCTTGTGCATTTGCAGTCCAAAGCAAATTTTTAAATATGCACAAATTTAGGGGGAGCTCTTACTTATCACATACTTCTCAAAGCGACGATATATTTCATGCTTATATCATTTGTCGAAGCTTTGATCTATATGTTGTCATCAATTACCAAAAAGGGGGAGATTGAAAGTGCAACTATCCCTAGGTGTTTTGGTAATTCATAACAACATATAGCTTCATTGAGCTAATGCTATTTCCAAGATGATTATTTCAGGAAAGCTCAATGATTGGCATGGCATGGATGTGAAAGTGGAACCCTCAAAATGCGAAGGACAAAGGATTGGCTCAAGCTCAAAATCTCAAGACTCTTCATTTTATATTTTAGTGATCCAAGATCACATTGAGTCTTTAGGAAAAGCCAATACTATTAAGGAGGGATGAGGTGTTGCTTAATGAGCCTCTTGCTTCATGTGCTTAGTGATATGCTCCAAAACCCTCAACT
>NC_053022.1:63732927-63752432 GCF_003073215.2 Triticum urartu | reverse complement strand
AGAATAGAGCCACGACCTAAAACAATCTTAATCGTCGTCTGAAAAGTCTGCAACATTACGTTGCAGCCCGAAACGGGTCAGCACATGGAATATGCTGGCAATGTAACACATAGAGAGTAATGGAATGAAACAGCTATACTATATGCATATTTGGCTGGTGGAAAGCTCTATGGTTACAGTTTTGCGTAAAGCCAAATTTTCCCTACTGCAAAAGGAATAAATTTTATTTAACTATCATGGTGGTTGTGAAACATTGAGAATGGTTGACAGCATTCTCAATCCCAATTAAAACAATTAAAACCCAACATATAATTAGAAGTAACATGTTGAGATTCACATGATATTCAAGTACTAGATACTCAAGTTGTCCATAACCGGGGACACGACTAATCATGATTAGTTTGTACACTCTGCAGAGGTTTGCGCACTTTTCCCCACAAGACTCGATCGCCTCCGTTTGGTTTCTCGCACTACATGGTGTTTGAGAAGACGGATGACCGAGACATAGTCTTTCAGAAGCGCTAGCACCTTACATGTGGGGTAGACCGTACCACCTACAACCCCTACATCTGCTAGTCCACCCCGTAAGAGTTCGCACAACTTAGTCAACTATGCCAGAGCCCATAATGGCTTGTGGCTGCACACGGAAGTTTCTAGCATGAAAGATCTTATGATCCCTTTGAGCCTGGGTGGCGGTCCAAAAAAAACAGGCAAGTCCTGATAGACATCAGGTGCCTCAATCCACCCAGATGTGTGTTTAAGTTGCCACCTTAGATAAACCTTTTAAAATTATCAACTCACATCTGTAATGGATATCACTCACCCAATCCACGTCTACTAGCATAGCATGGCATAATAATAAGCAAACGTAGAAGTAACTCCCAAAGGTTTCATAAATAATACAGGTAATAGGTACTACCTCATCTACTTCCCATCCCACAATTTAATTAGATCCTAATCATGCAATGTGTGAGGATTTATCTAATGCAATAAAACATGGGTTGTAGAAAAGGTATGATCAAAGTGTTACTTGCCTTGCTGATGATCCGCGAGACCTAGGGTTTCGAAGTAACAAGCGGCGCAATCCGGGTATCTATCGCAGACAAACAACAAGCATACAATAAGTACTCATCTAATGCACAGGTAAAACTCGAACAAGAGAACGAACCAGAAAGTTCAAATTAGAACTCCGGTTGCAAAGAAAGAACGAACCGAACAAAGAAACGGAAAACAAACGGCGGAAGAAAACAACTCGGTTCTAGCAAGTTGAAACTAGGTCAAATTTTTATCGGGGCAAAAGCTTGTTCAAGTTGATTAGACGGAACGGCGGTTTTGAGACGAAACTCCAGGCGCTTGAATCACCTGATTCGATAAACGAGCGAAAAGAAAGGCTAGAGAGAAGATCGGATCTGAGATCACGATCGCGGAATAAATCCGACGAAAAGAAAAAGAAGAACGGTTAAACGAACGGACATCGTTAACCTAGAAGAATCCGGTGATCACGTTCGTTAGGACGAACGATCCGGCGAACGGTCCAAAGGCAACTAGATCGGAGAAGAAAACGAATCCGATCTAGGGTTTCGGAGAAGAAAACCGATCGAAAAAAACGATCTAGAAAACCGGAACGGTTTAGAGAAGAAAAGAATCGGAACGATTAGAAGAAACGATCCGAGAAAAAAGAATAGATGTAGCGCGGGGCTACCTCCGGTGAGGGGCTCCGGCGGCGTGGGCGTGGGGCGGCGGCGGCAAGGTGCGGCGGCGGCGCGGGTGAGGCGCGGCTTAGGGCGGCGCGGGGTGAGGTGGTGCGCGGCGCGGCGTGGGGTGGCAAGGTGCGGTGTGGAGGAGAGGGGCTTTGATTTGATGTTTAGAGGGGGGTGCTTGGGTATTTATATTGGGGAGGGGAGGGGTTTACTTGGGGTAGAGGGCAAGGAATTAGACTAGGAATAGGAAAGAATAAACGGAGTAGGACTAGGAATAACGAAACAAAGGAAAAAGGGGCAAGGGCTACCCTAGAATCCTAAAAGGATTCGTAGAGCAAGAGGCGGCGGCGCCGGCTCCCTGGCGCCTGGCGCTAGGCGCGCGGTGGCCTAGGGCGCGGTGGCCTTCGGCCCGGCTGGGCCTTGGCCTGGCCGGCCTACTCCAGTTTTTTTTTTTTTATAAATAGTTTCCGCGCGCAGAAAAAAAAACAAAAAGAGATCTAAACGAACTCCGAAAAATCTAAAGTAAATTTTCCCCGACTCCTAAAAATGAGCCGAACAAAATGAACTTTTCTCCGGACCTAAAATGCAATTTTCGAAAACGCGCATTTTTCCCTATCCAAATAAAATGCAAATAAAACTCCGGCAAACAAAAATTGATCTATTTATTAAATCTTCATTCCTAAATTTTGGGAAAGTCATATTATTCCCTCTCTCATATTTTGACACCGGAAAATTTATTGAAGATAAAACAAATAAATCAAACGATCCTCTTTTCAAAATTTGAGAAACTCTCAAATATGAAAATAACGAAATCTCCAACTCTCTCCGGAGGTCCTTGAGTTGCGTGAAATTTCTAGGATCGGCCAAGATGCAAGAAAATATTGTTATGCATGATGATCTAGTGTAATAACATCCAAAATTGAAAATTTGGGATGTTACAAAGATCCTCGTGAAGGTTTTCTTCCGTTTGATATACCTTTTCTGCGAAACACTGAAATAGGCAAAAAAAACAACAATTTGCACTGGGCCTTCGGTTAATAGGTTAGTCCCAAAAATAATATAAAAGTGCATATTAAAGCCCATTAAACATCCAAAACAGATAATATAATAACATGGAACAATAAAAAACTATAGATACGTTGGAGACATATCAATCCATAATCTAGCGCACAAGCTCTCAACATGTCCTCCAGAATCTGATTGACTCTCTCGGTCTGTCCATCTGTCTACGGATGAAAGGCTGTACTGAATTCTAACTTGGTACCCAAAGTCTAGTGCAGCTGATTCCAATACTTCGACGTAAACTGTGTTCCTCTATCTGATACGATGGTCCTAGGAACTCCATGCCGACATACGATCCTGGTCATATATATCTTGGCCAACTTCGCGCTCATATAAGTGGGTTTCACAGGGATAAAGTGGGACACTTTGGTCAAGCAATCAATTACTACCTAGATGGAGTCATATCCTGATCTGGTCCTAGGTAATCCGGTGATAAAGTCCATGCCAAGTTTGTCCCACTTCCATTTGGGTATCGGCATAGGCTGAAGTAATCCGGCTGGCTTCTGGTGTTCTGCCTTCACTCTCTGACATACATCTCATACTACTACATACTCGGCAATATCCTTCGTCATTCCTGTCCACCAGAAATGTTCCTTCAAATCCAAATACATCTTAGTGTTTTCGGGGTGAATCGAGTATGGCGAGTCATGAGCCTCCTGAAGTATTAGCTTTCTAATCTCTGCATCATTGGGCACATAAATACGATCCTCAAACCATAAAGTTTCATGCTCATCCTCACGAAAATCTTTGGCCTTTCCTTTGCTCATCTTCTCCTTTATCTCAGGAATTTCTTTGTCATCCTTCTGGGCTTCTCGAATCTTTCCCAATAATGTAGACTGAACCTCCATTGCTGCAACAAAACCTCTTGGAACTATCTCCAAACGGAGTTCCTTGAGATCGTCGACTAACTCCTGCAGTAATCCTCCGCTTACGAGGGTATTGACATAATTCTTGCGGCTCAAAGAGTCTGCTACGACATTGGCCTTTCCTGGATGATAATGTAGCTTCATATCATAATCCTTTATTAGCTCCAACCATCTCCTCTGCCTAAGATTCAGCTCCTTCTGCGTGAAGATATACTTCAAACTCTTGTGATCCGTGTACACATCCCAACGGTTTCCAATAAGAAAATGTCTCTAGGTCTTGAGCGCATGCACTACAGATGCTAACTCCAAATCATGCGTGGCATAATTCAACTCATGAGGTCGAAGCTGATGTGAGGCATATGAAACAACTCTTCTGTCTTGCATAAGTACACATCCAAGTCCCAAGCGAGAGGCGTCGCAATACACTTGAAAGTCCTTGTGTATATCCAGAAGAATCATCACTAGGGCTGTAACCAAACGTTTCTTCAACTCCTAAAAACTGGCCTCACATTCCTCGGTCCATTTGAACTTGGTGTCCTTCTTCAACAACTTTGTCATGGGTTTCGCAATCTTGGAAAAAATCTCAATGAACCTCCTATAGTATCCTGCGAGTCCCAGAAAACTGCGGATCTCCCCAACTGAGGTGGTTGCCAACCACTCAGTGACAGACTGAACCTTGGTAGGGTCTACTGCTATAGCTTATCCTGATATAACATGTCCAAGAAATCCAACTTCCTTTAACCAAAATTCACACTTGTTGAACTTGGCATATAGCTGATGTTCTCTGAGCTTCTCGAGAACTATGCGCAAATGTTCCCTGTGTTCCTCTTCATTCTTCGAGTACACCAATATGTCATCAATGAACACTACAAAAAACTTATCCAAGAACTCCATGAACACCTTATTCATCATACTCATAAAATAGGCTGGGGCGTTAGTCAATCCAAAAGACATGACCATGTACTCATATAGCCCATACCTAGTGGTAAAGGCTGTATTAGGTATATCCTGTTCTCGGATCTTCAGCTGGTGGTATCCTGATCAAAGATCGATCTTGGAGAATACTTTATCTCCCTGCAGCTGGTCAAAAAAAATCATTGATCATCAGTAGTGGGTACTTGTTCTTGATCGTCACTTCATTCAATGCCCGATAATCAACAACCATTCTCAAAGATCCATCCTTCTTCTCAACTAAGAGCACTGGGGCTCCCCACGGTGATGAACTTGGTCGAATGTAACCTTTCTCCAATAACTCCTTAATCTACTTCTTATTTTTCTCCAGATCATTTGCGGGCATCCGATACGCTCTATTCGATATTGGTCCGATGCCAGGTTAATAGCTATTCTATCAAAACTTCTATGTCATCGACTTCTAGGGCATGTAGAAGGCGTCGAACCCTCTTTGCAGCACTGCATAGTTAGAGAGTTCTTATGACCGTCAATTCCTTCTTTTGAGTATCTCCTATCCTGGAAAGCTAAGGTGCTATGCTAATACCTCTCTGCTATGCACTATGCAGAAATCACATCTCTATATATCTTTACCCTAACTTCCACTCTTACTCAATCAAAGAAAATGCGCTATGATTAACATCTTTAAATGAAGGAGTAGATGGTGTTATTAGATTGTGTACCTGAGCATGAATAGGAACAGATCCTACGCAAGTGCCACAGGCTTATGGAGGACACCACTGGAGATAGAACTGCACATAAGGTATTGCAATCCGGTTTTTATTGGCCTACTCTCTTCAAGGATGCCCGTAAGTTTGTCTTCTTGTGATGAATGTCAAAGAATTGGTAATATTAGTAGACATCAAGAAATGCCTATGAATTATTCACTTGTTATTGAACCATTTGATGTTTGGGGCTTTGATTATATGGGACCTTTTCCTTCCTCTAATGGATATACACATATTTTAGTTGCTGTTGATTACGTTACTAAGTGGGTAGAGCTATTCCAACTAGTAGTGCTGATCATAACACCTCTATTAAGATGCTTAAAGAAGTTATTTTTTGAGGTTTGGAGTCCCTAGATATTTAATGACTGATGGTGGTTCACATTTTATTCATGGTGCCTTCCGTAAAATGCTTGCTAAGTATGGATGTTAATCATATAATTGCATCTCCTTATCACCCACAGTCTAGTGGTCAAGTAGAACTTAGCAATAGAGAGCTCAAATTAATTTTGCAAACTGTCAATAGATCTAGAAAGAATTGGTCCAAGAAACTTGATGATGCATTATGGGCTAGAATTGCATAAAATCTATGGGTGCCCATAATATATGGTGCTAGCAACTTTAGCTCGTAAACATAATTGGGCAAAGACGCAAACTTCACTTACGTTCACTGACTATGCCAGTGACAAACTGTGGACATGAGCCACTGATGAAGGATTAACCTGCTGTAGAATTGCAAATGTGTTGGAAAATGAATGATTGAAAGTGCGACACTCGACAAAGGAGACAAAGGGGATTCGTTAGGATGTAGTAGCAAGTTATCAATACTCCGTTGTAGACTGGGCATGCGCCAGACCTGCCTGGTCAGGGACTGGACACTCCAATACAGCTGAAGATCAACCAGCGGCCCCCATCTATTTGACCTGCCATAGTAAAGCAGAATCCACCAACATAAGCCAGGCGGGAAATCCTGTGCTGCAGACAAGAACATATGGATGCTTATAGGTCTGAGGGGAAAAGCATGTGGAAATTCGATGTACTGTGGAACACCGTCTAAAACCTCTATGCGTCAATAAACAGCTGCTGAAAGGCACACGACGTGCAACCGTCAAACCTGCTTGCCATGCAGTAACCCTGGCAAAACACATGCTACGGGTATGCATGTAGGCGGAAAGACAGCAAAACTGAAAGGCCCTATTGGCTTGGGGTACGGTCATAGGAAGAAAATTGACAAATACGACTGAAGGTGTAGCTTAAAAGAGGACGGGTTGGTGGGCAACTCTATCTTCATCCACAAATACGCCCTACAAATAGCTTCGACGAGGTAGTGGTGGCGCCCCACCCCTGGCGCCCCTGCCTGTCATGGACACTCTGTGTGACTTCGGACCGTATTTCTAGACATGTATAAATCTTGGTTCTGGAAAAAATGTATTATTCATTCCTCAATCTCCGAAGTGTCATCAAAAGGGTTTAACATAATCACACAATCCATTGTATTTTTTTGAATTGTTCCTGGCGAGAGCGACTTAGAAGCAAGATGTTCTTTCCGACTCAGCGGAGAGCAAGGATTCGGGAGTTTCTCATCCACATTGGACAAAGACAAGAGAATTAAGCTGAAAATACCGGCCACTTCGGTGCTCATACTATTGAGAAAAATCCTCGCCCTCCATGAGACGCCGCATCTTGGAACTAACGGCCTCATACATCGCTCCCTTACTGCCTGAAGCAACCTACTTCTAGTTTTTGCCCGGAGTTGCGTCATTCAAACTTTAGCGGCTAACTACACATCACTCGCTTATTAATCCATACTTCGTTCCTTCCAGGTTAGATATTCTCATTATTGAAAATATTTGAAACAGATCATTCCTGGCCTGGTTCTAATCGTCCCGGCATCATAGCGCATATCTCTTTCTCTTGAGAGCTAGTCTTTCTTTCCTGCGTCTCCTCCAATGTCTTCTATGCATTCGTGTTTAGTATAAATGGGACGAGGAATGAGAATCAGAGGACGCTAAGCAAAAACGACTCATATCCGGAGCATTGTTGAATCCGTTATGAAGAGCATCAGACAGCTCCAGAAACAACCTCTACACATTCACCCAATCCTCGAGTACAATGTGCCAACATAAACAACCAAGGCGCTTTATCGAAAGTCGCTTCGATCTCCATATCCCTCCGTCAATTAGAGCACAATATGTCTCGTTGGTAAGGAGCATATACTGCCAGGATGCAGTTTATCTGCACTAAGGTTATTTCTATGAATAAAGTCATTTATGATCTGCTTACGTAATATCTGCCCCCAGGTCCTAAAATTGCACTTTTATCCTTGTGAGAAGACTCATTACTTCTTACTCCCTTCGTTCTACATCTTTGTGTTATTCTACGATATATATTCGAAAGTATCTGCTCTCTCCGTCTCTAGTACTCGGCGTGACTGCATCCTCTCTCCTTATATAATTAGTCAGGTAGTATGTTTTTTGTTATCGGTCTAACGATGCTCGTATATTCGTTCATCTTCCCCCTCGAGTCGATCCAAGTTGAAAAGCGTCCATTATCGATTAATGACACATTCCAATGAAGAAGTAGTTGTTTTAGTGTTTAAGTATCACTAAGGCTTGATCTTTAATTGTTTTCACTGTGCGTCAAGACTGATGTGATTTGAGCGTAGGGAGGAATAGTGTATGGTCAAGCCGAGAGATGTACATTTTGCAAGAATAGTCAACTCATTATCAGAATATGTGAGATAGCGACATGTTTTCTCCTCCTCAGAAAAAGGCTAACCTAATAGATTTGGAGACAGATAGGAGTCTCATACGGAGTCCCATTTGTAGTGTATCTATACTGGCCTATAGTGGACTTGAGTGACGTAAGAGACTATATTAATGTCATGGAGAATAGTTCGATTGTTGCTAGCTTAACGTCCAATTATCTCCGTCATAACCCCTGAGGGAAATAAGGATCCTCTAAAGGTAATCCTAGTGTCACATGCTGAGCACATAGGCGAAGTGCATCCCAGTGCTAATTCATGTCGCGTGTCAGACAAGTGGTTATCTAAGCGGGGAATTAAACAGAAACAAATGGGTATTCATGGCAACTGATCATTTTGAACTAGAACGTTTTTACTCCATTGCGAATTTGTCTTCACAGAAGTACCAATTACCAAGCCCATGCCCCGTCGATCCTGGAGAGCCATTAGAATTGTTATAGAGCTATTACCTCGGTCAGTCGGACTCGACAAGTGATCCGACTAATGTTAAGAGCGAACTAGGTAAAATCGGGGTAATCGCCCCGCAAGTTGGAGTTCTTGCTGAAGAAAACTATAACAATGTGTAGAAGGTGATAATAAGAGTGTATTGGAATGAAGATAAATGGGTCTTAGCTCAATGGATCATCGCATCGTCAAGACTTTGGTGGTTGACTTCAAAATCTCTACCGTCGGGCAAATCTCCGCTCTCAAGCTATTTTCCTTTACGATAGACAGTGCGAGATATGCGGATCACTCAATTAGTAGCAATTGGTTTGTTTGGAGAGTATGACGCAATATGAATTTGATACTGACTTTTATTGTGAGACGTTAGTAAGTTGCATAATAACACATGCACTCATTAAAAGATATGTCTCAACTACTACCTTAAAGACATCCTTTATCACCGTATGATGGCGTGCGTTAGGGCATACCCCCACTTACTAGTTAACGATGGAGATCCCAAATGATTGTTACATTGTGCTAACCATGCCAGTATGTCGCGGGGAGATCAAATTTAGAATTATTCTCCAAGATCACAAATCATGTTTATGATCTAGGTTACCCACTAATCGTTGAGAGATCTCGTGAGAAACAGGAATATTACCTAAATATACTAGCCTTTTGAGCCCGTACGTATGGGATCTATCGAATTGCCTCAATAATGCAACTTACATGGGGATCATGTCTTATTGGATTGATCTAACTCCTCTCGAGCCCAATTAATTTCGGCATGCGAAGTATGCAGTCTGATAGCTAAAGTGTGCATTGGACAGTCTTACAATTAATATAAGTTCTTGATTGGCTGTGTAGTGTCCACATGTGTTTATGACCTCCATATTGGTGCTTTCTACTGACGAGACACAAATTGTTTTCGAAAAGAATGAGAGAACTTACAGGGCACCAAAACATATATGTAGCGTACTCGAGATTAGGCCGTAGATCCCAGTTGCCTAGATAGCTCACCAATTTCCCTAAAACCCGATCAGAAAGACAGTTACTCTCTAGCCTGACAATAGTGCCAAGGTAATCCTCATCAACAATAGTGGAATAGTTATTGTGTCTAATTAAGCGCAAGTTGCCGCGTAGTCTATCCTTAGGTTCGGAGCTACTGAATTTGAACTCTATCCATTTCAGGCTCTAAGCGAGAAATCCTAATCACGAGCTAATGGAGTGTAATGGCTCCCTTCTCACATCGCTCAGAGATAGTTTGTCAAAGGCATGCATATGAGAGCTCAGACCCCTCCACTCAATGGGAATTCCCTCTATGTCAGCCTGAATCGAAGCATACGAACATTCCGTTCTCTCTTCTACCCGTATGAATGTTGCAAAATTCAACGTCATGTATCGGGAGGATGAGGTACGATCCAGCCAGTTTTCTGCCTGATAGGTAGGAGAGAATAAGACGGTGAAGACCTTAAGGTGAATCGCAGCCAGATAAATATATGGAGAAGTCAGCATATAGATAATCTCGTGTATTTTTTTATGTCCTTAAAGATTGCGTATATATCCTCCTAAGAATGTGAGCAAAAGTTGTGATTGAAGAAGAGACTACCCAAAAAAGCGAGTTGCATAACTCTATACTAAGGGTGACCCACGTACCGAGGAATGTTGAGGCCGGTATTTTAGGGGAGGTTGAGCAACGTAAACGAGTTTTGCTCTAACATGCCCTAGCTGATGATTCCTTCATGGATATGTACTACTTAAAGCCAATGAGCTCACTAGTGTGACCTATGTGAGCGAATCGGAGCAATCACCGTATACCTGTGCCTCATACTGGGTCAGACATTCGGCCTGAGCAAGTCCATAGTATGGATATTCACTTTATGACAAAGACAACCGATTAGATTTTCCTATCACCTCGTACACTCCTTGACAAACAATCTGAGCTTCTGGTAACATTCATTGAAGTTGGAATCAGAGTTGATTGCGCACCGGCATCGAATTGATCGACCAACTTGTATGAGCATTTGTACATTAAGTAGACGTAGATGTACGTTCGAGCTTCAAAACAGAATAATCCTTAAGACTCAAAAATATTAGTCTTAAAGTGCCTTCACTTGGAATAATAAAATCCGAAATAGACTCTGCTAGAGGATAACGATTGTGTACACTTGCTACGGAAAATATATCAAACAAGAGTTGTTTTGTAGAGGTCGCTAATCTTACTACTTCACCGCAAGACGGAAGCGAGCTAGTGAAATCATACATAGCTGCAAGAGTAGTAAGGATGGCTCGGAGTCTGTAGGCCTGAAGAAGTACAAAAGAAACACGCTACTTATACTTATTTGATGCTACTTTGATTAATAAACCAGGAAAGGCCTTTGACATGTACAATAACGATCTGACCAGCTCGTTCCCGGGCAAGAGGGTACGAGCGACAATCGTGCAATCTTTGATAAAACATACAATGATACCGCGTAAGCGACATATGAAGACATGTCTAAATTAATGGAAAATGAGATACAACACGCCCTATGAACATGTAAGCAGTATTCGCATATGGAGCGTGGTGGAACCCACGCGCAATCATTAGAAGCCTTAGAGACGCAGTTAGGTTTTATCGACGCGTGATACACTCTCACCAGGAATGAAAACAATCTGCCCTACGTTTGCCACAACAGAAGAAAGATTTAATAACATTCTATATCTCCTAACTACTCATCTAGCGTCTGGTCATTGTGTAACTAAACACTGATAGAGTTGAGAAGGGAGATAGTTGGTATCTAGTGCTATCTCTCAATTCATCCCAATTCAAAAGCCATATGCGAGCAATTCTCTCAAATGTCACTCGACCAACATTATTAGTACTGGCATGTATGATGAAGATAACTATGCATAGAGACGAAGTACCCAAGAAGACAATAGAATCTAATAGGAAAAGTATCCTGAGAAAAACAGTGTCAACAAGATAATGTGAGCGAAAGGAAAGCTCATAAGATGTTTCCATGAGGATAAGATACGTAATACTTCAACTCCTGTTCCCTATATTATCCAGGTATTAGCAGTCATGAAAATCTTACTATGGTTTTGTATTTACCTAGATGAAGGTACGTATATTATGTTGGGATCCCAATGCAAGTTAATGTCAAGTAAGCTTAGAGAACCTATAGACATTGCAGCAAGCTCAATGCAGTCGCGCTATGACTCGCTAGTTGCACCCGAATTTTTAACACTTTGAGTGAATGTTGATGTCATTGGAAGTTTCTTCGTACGAGGAAACAGTTTCTGAGTTGCGGACAGAATGACGATAGGATGATTGTCGCGAGTAACTGTAATTGCAGCCCTAGAGTATGAAGTATGTCAGGTCAGATAGTGAAGGACCAGAGAGTTATCATCACTTACCCTGAAACATGGACCTCGATCCCGGTAACTTCCTAAGTTACTGTTTTGCAGCCGAGTTTTAATTCGCCAGTTCTTTCCCAATACCTTCTTGGGAAGTAGAGGGCTTTACAATGGGCAAGAACCTTTGATGTGATGCATGAGCGGAGAGAGCGCAGAAATTTCGATACCTAATGACCCAGATCAACGAGATATCGAGCCTCCCTCATCTTATAGGCATAAGGCCTATGGTGCATTTGCCTAATATGACACACGCTATAGATGATCCCACTTCCTCGATATCCTGTGAAACCCACTATATCTGGCGCGAGATTGCTTGCCTAAAGGATATAATAAGGACTATCGACCCCAGGCATCGCCTAAACTGTCCGCATAGGTTAAGTATCACAATAGGACCATGTCAGTACTATCAACGATAGACGCAGAACACAGGCTCTTAACCAAAGTCCGCACGTATTGAGAATCACAAGCCTGCACTAGCGATCTGGTCTGTAGTCACACACCGCTACCTAGCATATTAGGAATTCGTAGTACAGCCGCTTTCATACAGTACGAACAAGACAGCTCTGAAGAGAGGTAGTCCAATACAGCATTCTGGAGGAACCTATGTATGATCAGAGCGGTTGGCTATGCAGAATAGACTCACTCACTGGTAAATTTGATACTGTCTGGCCAATCGTGATTCTATATTCGCTTATTGTCATGTTTAGTTTTATTATCCATAGTTCATTGGCTATGTTTACGGCTTGAATGTATAGCATTATAGTATTATTTATTCTTTGGAACTAACCTATTAAACGAAGGTTCCCATGCAAAAATTGTTGTTTTTTTGCTCTTGTTTGTATTTCGATTTTTCGCAGAAACGGTAATAGTTCACATATACTGGAAAAACCTATACCCGAGATCTCTCTGTTGTACAATGCGCATGTTCGCAATCGGAGATAGGTTTCTCTACAGCGTAACATATAAATTACGATATATGCTGATGCATCATATAGGCCTCCTGTTGTACTGTGGTCCTCTGGGTGGCATCAGGTTGCCTAAGCAGAAGCTCCTACCCAGATTGCCATAGAAGTGTGTGTTCAGCGCTCGCACATTCTTTCCACTAGGACCCGTCCAGTGTGATATGGAGTTGGAAAAGTGCAAATGGTGGATCTTCCACATCACCATGGATATAATGAGAGTATAATTTCTCTTCATAAGATATACCGTGGAATGTTAGTTTGATTCTCTACAATAATGATTATTGTAGAGAAGAAACAGGATTCTCTATGATACATTAATTTTGTTTTATCACCTCTCATTATAGAAGATTATTCCACGGTACGACTATCTAGTTGCACATATCCCTCCATGAGGATGATACGGAGGATTTAAATCTATGTACATATACACGTCAGCAACTCCATGATATAGGAAAACTCGAAAGATTAAATTTCAATATAATAAGATCAACATTGTTGTTCTACTAGCACTTAAAAGGAATTGTACATCAGATGTGTGAGGCCATAGCCTACAATGTCCAGTAATGTCATCATTGATTCAACGTCTAAACCGTACTATATGACGTTATTATCCTCTAAGTAAGATTAGTTCTTAAACAGTTTTATTCAGTAGGTAAAGGGATATTTTTGGTCATTGAGTACTAGGCGGTGATACGAATTGTAACGATGCGCGACTATGGCTCATCGAAAGAATCGTTGCACTTTACGATTAGCCGTGCTTCGCTGAGGCCGGGAAAATGTATTCTGATGGTTTTCCGCGACTACTACGCATTTCATTTTCTAGGAGTCCTCAGCTATCATGGCCCTTACTTAAATATCGAGTTGTATTGGCGGAAAAAATGAGATTTATAATTTACACACTTTTACTTCACTTTATTACAGTATATTGTCTTTTATCTTTTCTATTTTACGCAGGAGAGTTATACCTAGAATGGTATATATATAGTGAGTCTCTTTGGTGTGTCTTATAGGTTATTTCTATTTGGACGGTCATGCAGAACTCAGGCAAAGGATGTGCGAAACTATATCATCGTTTAAGAAAATAGTAAAGAAAACAATTCAAATTTAAAATTACCTCGTGCGGAGCCAAGTGATGAATACAAGAGTGCAATATATTATAGGACCTATGTTGCACATTCTGCCACAATATAGATGTGACACTGTATGAACACTTCACAGAGCATCGAGTGTCCTTCAAATATAAAAATACTGGAGCAAGAAGATTATCAAAATTAAAGATACGCAGACGGGGGCACAAACCGTCCGGGTAATCATTGAGCTGGTGCGTCGCAACCAACCGGAGCAGCGCAACATCGCTGCCTATACAATATGATGGCTCGTTAACTCTCAGTGGGCCCCATCAGATTCCCGACAGCCCAGGGTGTGTATTTAGCGAGATCATTTGATCTCGAACAGAAGCAGACGAAAATCCATAGAAGAGTTCCAAAGCTTTAAGAACTACCGGATTGCAGACGAACTCACACCCACGGCAAACGCCGAAGCAACGAAGAGTCATAAGGGCTACCAAGAACAGACGCAAAGGCCCAAGCGGAAACGCCGGAGGCGATGTTATGGCAGGAAGAACGAGGAACTCACTTCTAACAGCATTCGTCTGAAGAAAGCTAGGTCAAATTGGTAATAATCATTAGTTACAGTGCACCAAGCTCGTTATCAAGCTGCATTTCTATTAAGGAGAGCGGGGTTCAATCATCCATCAACATCATTCACCAGGGCCAACACTCCGCCGTCACCTCTCACGAAGACCACCCTCGACGTTATCGCTACTTTATATCCAAACCCTACAGACATTAATGGTTACCTGGGGGTTTCAGATGAGCATATCCTCTCATGTTAAGGAATCTACTCTCCCTCTGTAGTTGCATAGGCGGCGAGCTCTTGGTTCACATAACTTGTGAATAGATCCTCATAATGTAGATCGAGGAAGTCCCATTACCTGTGATGTTACATAAACCCTAGGACAGATTGATTAGGCAGAGAGAATGAAGCAATTCGAATATACTCTTAGAGATCGCAGATTCGTCTACGTCTGAATAGTTCCATAAGTGACCTGGAGACGTAAGTTAGACGATACAAGAATAGTACGATGGCCTTGAAAATCGTGTAGTATTCGTGTATCTTGCAGTAAAATTTATAGAGTAGCAGAGTGTATGAATTGTGCATCCTCCCTTTTATTCTCCCACCTGTTGATGGTATGTCGTCTACAGAATATCCTATTCTTCAGGATTCTACGTGTGAGGTTTAATTAGACCCTTGTGCGCCACACATCTTTTGACCGCTCCCTTTCAGTGATATATTTGACCCATAATGATTCCCGGAGCATTGTAATCACCTACGTGGATAAGCTACCAGAGTTTTATATGTACTCTTCGCGTTGCTGAGAATTGACAGGAAGCTATCTCCTGAGATCTAATATATCCCCCTTACATGACCTTCTGACAGGCCAATTAGTTGAAAACTTTTTCCTCCTCCTAGCCATTCCCTAAGTAATCGAGAAATGACCAAGCAAACCACCCACCCTGCTAAAACTTTTCAAAATACTATAAGGATCGCCGCCTTTCTCGCCTCCACACCGCACCACTTGTGCCAACGCCATCGGCCGCTCGGCTAGATTACGAGTCTACAAGTGCTCGTCCAGCTATCTCCCTGCAACCCTTGTGCGCATTTGTCGCCCTAATGCCGATACGCTGTGCTACACCGCGCCCGCCGTGTCCGCACCTTCGGCCCGGCCGCACCCACGCCCACGACCATGGCTTCTCGGAGCCTCCTAGCGCAAACCGACCGAGAGGAGTACGCCGCGTGGTTTTTACATCATCTGACTTTTTCATTACAGGAGGTCAGTGTTCGATCGTGAATCGTATGCCTCTATCCGAAATGTTTAGATGTCTCTCATGACAATTACATTTCAACCGTCTCCACATAATTTACACCGTATGTTTGCCAAGAGGAACGAACTCTCCGATTCTCTTCCGTTACACTTTTTTCTCCGAGAGTTCGTTTTTCTTCTCCGAAACCCTAGATCGGATTCGTTTTCTTCTCCGATTTAGTTGCCTTTGGACCGTTCGCCGGACCGTTCGTCCTAACGAACGTGATCACCGGATTCTTCTAGGTTAACGACGTCCGTTCGTTTAACCGTTCTTCTTTTTCTTTTCGTCAGATTTATTCCGTGATCGCGATCTTAGATCCGATCTTCTTTCTAGTCTTTCTTTTCGCTCGTTTTATCGGAATCAGGTGATTCAAGCGCCTGGAGTTTCGTCTCGAAACCGCCGTTACGTCTAATCAACTTGAACAAGCTTTTGCCCCGATAAAAATTTGACCTAGTTTAAACTTACTAGAACCGAGTTGTTTTCTTCCGCCGTTTGTTTTCCGTTTCTTTGTTCGGTTCGTTCTTTCTTTGCAACGGAGTTCTTAAATTGAACTTTCTGGTTCGTTCTCTTGTTCGAGTTTTACCTGTGCATTAGATGAGTACTTATTGTATGCTTGTTGTTTGTCTGCGATAGATTACCCGGACTGCGCCGCTTGTTACTTCGAAACCCTAGGACTCGCGGATCATCAGCTAGGCAAGTAACACTTTGATCATACCTTTTCTACAACCCATGTTTTATTGCATTAGATCAATCCTCACACATTGCATGATTAGGATCTAATTAAATTGTGGGATGGGAAGTAGATGAGGTAGTACCTATTACCTGCATTATTATGAAACCTTTGGGAGTTACTTCTACGTTTGCTTATTATTATGCCATGCTATGCTAGTAGACGTGGATTGGGTGAGTGATATCCATTACAGATGTGAGTTGATAATTTTAAAAGGTTTATCTAAGGTGGCAACTTAAACACACATCTGGGTGGATTGAGGCACCTGATGTCTATCAGGACTTGCCTGTTTTTTTTGGACCGCCACCCAGGCTCAAAGGGATCATAAGATCTTTCATGCTAGAAACTTCCGTGTGCAGCCACAAGCCATTATGGGCTCTGGCATAGTTGACTAAGTTGTGCGAACTCTTACGGGGTGGACTAGCAGATGTAGGGGTTGTAGGTGGTACGGTCTACCCCACATGTAAGGTGCTAGCGCTTCTGAAAGACTGTGTCTCGGTCATCCGTCTTCTCAAACACTGTAGTGCGAGAAACCAAACGGAGGCGATCGAGTCTTGTGGGGAAAAGTGCGCAAACCTCTGCAGAGTGTACAAACTAATCATGATTAGTCGTGTCCCCGGTTATGGACAACTTGAGTATCTAGTACTTGAATATCATGTGAATCTCAACATGTTACTTCTAATTAATGTTGTTGGGTTTTAATTGTACTTTTAATTGGGATTGAAATGCTGTCAACCATTCTCAATGTTTCACAACCACCATGATAGTTAAATAAATTTATTCCTTTGCAGTAGGGAAAAAATTGGCTTTACGCAAAACTGTAACCATAGAGCTTTCCACCAGCCATATATGCATATAGTATAGCTGTTTCATTCCATTACTCTCTATGTGTTACTTTGCCAGCATATTCCATGTGCTGACCCGTTTTCGGGCTGCAACGTTAATGTTGCAGACTTTTCAGACGACGATTGAGGTGCGTTTAGGTCGTGGCCCTATACTCAGTGATGCCGCTGGAGTTGATGGACCCATTTATCTTCCAAGTCTTCCGCTGTTATCTTTATATATGGCCTTAAGCCATATTTATTGTAATAAGTTCTTTTTGAGCCATCGATGTAATAAGTGTGTGATTGCAACTCTGCTATAAAACCTCGATGTACTGTGTGGTGTCAGCATTACTGATCCAGGGATGACACCGTAGCACAGTAGACGTGATCCATTCGGGTCAGGTCGCTACAGAGATGGTATCAGAGCACACGCTGACTGTAGGACACGACCACTAAGTTAAAGCCATAGATCACTATTCTCTCCTCATTTTCTAACTCCTCATCTTTTCTACTCTATTAGGATGACGAACGTGAAAGATTAAGTACGCTCAACCGGATGAGGGCACACCATTTGGAATTAACCTGAAGGAAGTCACCAAGTACCTGAATATTGGATTACCAAGCTTCACGGGAACCTTCAACGCCACTCTGCCTGAAGAGGAGCGCTGGAAGATTCAAGCTCATGTTCCGGGAAGGACATTCGCGCCAATCACGAAGCCCATAGATAGTGTTTTCAATGCACCAACCTGGAGTCTGGGAAGGAGCATGGCAGCTCATATCACCATAGGACGCATTGGAGAAGTTTATCAAGAAGACCTCAAGGACACTATCTACCAGATTTGCGGACGCCGAGATGAACAATGGGAGTTAGTCAGCACCAAGAAGGATAGATCCATTGCAGCATTCATCCAGGAGTTAAACCAGCACATTCGACGCCACGAGAACCAGATGTGCAATGATATGATAGAGTTGAAGAATGCGAAGGCAAATATCATCGAACTAGAAGGAGAACTGAAGTCTACACGCAAGGACTACATGGACGAGATCGTAGCTCTAGCAAGGCACAATTGCGATCTTAAGCAGGAGATTGAAGAACTCAAGAGGAAGTTAGCATCCCAGGAGGAAGACGAGTACGTCGCATGTCCGGACAACTACATCATCATTGACGACACCGATTCGGATCCAAGTGAACCCGACTTTGAAGACGAAGCTGGAGCAGATGTCATGGAGTCTTCCACCGGTTCAAATTTCTAGATGACCACCAGATAGTAGTAGTATTCCCCCATGTAAACAATAGTCGAGCACTTTTGCGATAGATTTAGACCATTTGTAGGCCCTTGTTTGATTGATTGAAGTGATTTTGTGTGCATTTGCCTCATGTGCTATGGGTAGTGTTTTCCCTTTAGACCCCCTCTATTCTTAATTCTCGTCTTTTCTAAACCCTCAGATGCCTCCGAGACGTGACAATGGATTTCCACCGGAGCTCACTCAGTTGATCCAGCAGCAGAATCAGTTGATGAAGATGTTAGTCCAGAATCAGCAGAACAACAACAACAACCCACCACCACCACCACATGTTGACCACTTAGCCCGTTTTCTTAGGCTGAATCCGCCGGTGTTTTCTAGTAGCACCAACCCAATAGTAGCAGACGATTGGCTCCGCAAGATAGGGAGGGAGTTGACCACTGCAGGATGCACGGATGGTGAGAAAGTGAAGTTTGCCGCTCACCAGCTAGACGGACCCGCGGCAGCATGGTGGGAGAATTTCACGGCCACTTACCCAGTTGACACTGTCACATGGGATCAGTTTTAGCAAGCTTTCCGCACTGCCCATGTTTCAGTAGGAGCTATGTCCATAAAGAAGCGTGAGTTTCACAACTTACGCCAAGGAGGAAGGACTGTTGGCCAGTATGTGGAGGAGTTTAGTAAGCTAGCCCGTTATGCCCCAGATGACGTTGCTACGGATGCAGCTAAGCAGGAGAAGTTTCTGGAAGGACTGAATGATGAACTAAGCATGAAGTTGATGGTAGCAAGTTTCAACAACTACCAGGAGTTGGTAGATCGTGCCATCATGATAGAAGGGAAGCAAGAGCAGATGGAGAACCGTAATAGGAAGTATGGACAGGGGAAGTATAACTCTGGAGCCCAGCAGAAGCCCCGTTTTACCCCTAAACCGGG
>NC_053022.1:63721563-63731927 GCF_003073215.2 Triticum urartu | reverse complement strand
GAGGGCGTGTTTTGAGCCTATACGGTGCCTGTGACTTTGTACACCATTCAGGATATTTTGGATCTTCAAAGCCAGGCGGTTGTGCAACATACACTTCTTCTTCAATCTTGCCATTGAGAAAAGCGCTCTTCACATCCATTTGATATAGAAGTATGTTATGATGATTTGCATAGGCCAGCAGTATGCGTATGGCTTCAAGTCTAGCCACAGGAGCAAATGTTTCATTGAAGCAATCCTTCAACTTGAGTGTATCCTTGAGCAACGAGACGAGCTTTGTTTCTGACAACTTGACCATGCTTCATCTTGCTTGTTGCGATATATCCATTTGGTGCCTATTATATTGTGCTTGCGAGGATCAGGACGCTTAACCAGTTCCCATACATTATTCAGCTCAAACTGTTGAAGCTCTTCTTGCATAGCTTGAATCCATTCAGGTTCCATGAAGGCTTCTTCAACTTTCTTGGGTTCGGAATATTGAGACGAATGCGAAGTGCCCACAGAAATTTGCTAGCTGTGTTGCCCTTGAAAGTGAGTGGACCTGGTGCATTGATGCTATCAATTTTTCTCTCAATCTATACTTCATTTGCAACACGAGGATGTACAGGACGAAGATTTTGCTCTTGCTGATCATTGTCATCGTTAGAGGATTGTCTTCAGGCTGAGCATTGTCTTCAGGTTGATCAGGTGCGGAGATGATAAGTTCCTCTTCAGGCTGAGCTTCAGACGGTATGATTTCTCCAGTTCCCATAAGTTTGATTGATTCACTGGATGGAACTTCATCTTGCACATTTGGCAGGTGGCTCTCTTGTGAGCCGTTCGTCTCATCGAACCGCACATCCACTGTTTCAACCACTTTATAGTGAAAAAGGTTGAAGACTCTATAGGAGTGCGAAATCCTTTCCATATCCAAGCATAAAACCCTCATGTTGCTTTGGTGCAAATTTACGTGTGATGTGGATCCTTGATCCAGCACCTGGCGCCAAATACTCTGAAGTAACTGACATTTGGCTTCTTGCCAGTAAGGAGCTCATAGGATGTCTTGTTCAGAAGCTTGTGAAGATAAACACGGTTGATGATATGGCATGCAGTATCAATGGCTTCGGCCAGAATTTTCTTGGAGTCTTGTATTCATCAAGCATCGTCCGGGCCATCTCAATAAGTGTTCTGTTCTTGCGTTCGATGACGCCATCTGCTGTGGCGTGTACAGAGCTGAGAATTCATGTGTGATGCCTAAAGGTATCAAGATATGTATCTAGGCCAGTGTTCTTGAATTCAGTGCCATTGTCACTTCTGATGTGCTTTATCTTGGCGCCATAGTTGTTCATTGCTCGATTGGCGAAGCGTCTGAAGACATCCTGCACTTCAGTCTTGTAGAGGATTATATGCACCCAAGTATATCTTGAATAATCATCAACAATGACAAAGCCATAGAGACAAGCAGTAGTAGTAAGAGTTGAGTAATGAGTGGGACCGAAAAGATCCATGTGAAGCAGTTCGAAGGGTGAGTCGTTGTCATGATTGTCTTCGAGGAATGCTTGCCCTCGTCATCTTTCCTGCTCACAGGCACCGCATAAGTGATCTTTTGAACTTGACGCCCTCGATGCCTATGACATGCTTCTTCCTTGCAAGGGTGTGGAGGTTCCTCATGCAGCATGCCCTAGCCTTCGATGCCAGAGCCAGCATTCAGAAGCTTTTGCTAGAAGACATACTGCAAGTTGTGGTCCTGCTGAGAAATCTACCACGTACAAATCATCTTTCCGATACCCTTCAAACACTAGAAGACTTGTCAGATTCCATTAGTACAAGGCAACGATATTTTCCAAACATCACAATCATGTTTAAATCGCAAAGCATTGAGACAGACATTAAGTTGAAACCAAGGGATTCAACAAGCATGACTTTATCCATGTGTTGATCCTTTGAGATTGCAACTCTACCTAGACCCAATACCTTGCTTTTACCAGTGTCAGCAAATGTGATGTGACTTTTGTCAGATGGACGTAAAGTTGAGTCCATGAGAAGGCTTCGCTTGCCAGTCATGTGATTTGTACACCCACTATCAATAATCCATTCTGAAGCAGCTGGTGTCGTACCCTACAGTGCAGTTAGGGGGATAGGCTTCACGAAGAGAATTGTGAAGCAAAAACATTTGACGAACCAGTGGATTATTAAAGCTTAGATCGAGATTAGGACTGATAGGGCAAGTTGCAAGCGATTCAGGAACAAAGTACATAATAAGACCATTTGGGCATTTGATCTTGCGCCCTACAAGATGTTTAAGGTCCCCAGCAATAGTGTCAGATGATTTTGGTTTTCGGCTGGAGACCTTTCCCTGCAACAGAGAGTTAAGCTTTCTTAGCCACCCACATCTTGAGGGGTGGCTTCTAAGCAATAAGTCTAAGTGTAGCATCTGAGAACTTTGGCTTTGGAGCCCTAGCAAAAAGTCTTGCAGGTGGACAATAGTACTCATAAGAATAAGCAGAATAGTTCTTGGTCTTATGAACATGGCGGTTTGATGGACCGCGCTCATATTCATAGGCCTGAGTATGGCTTCCCTGCAAAACATTTGCGTTAGTGTGACTCAGGTGAGTCCTTTGTCTGTATGAAGCCTTTGGACCGTATGAAGCCTGTGGTCTGGGGTTTTTCTTCTTCACTTGTGGTGTCATGATGACATTTACAGGGAGATTCTCCAAACACCTTTTCGGCACCCAGATCTTCTTCATAGGCGGTCCATTCCTGCAGTTAGTACCAATATACCTCGCAAACACTTCACCATTCTGATTCTTAAACAGTTTATAGTTTGCATCAAAGGATTCATCAATAACAATGGGGTTAGCACAAGTGAAGCCAGATATGGTGGATGGATCTGCTAAAGGTTCCTTTGCAGCAACCCATGTGGTTTTGGGGTACTGCTCAGGTTTCCAGTAAGAGCCATCAGCATTCATTTTCCTTTCGAACCCAACACCCTCTTTCCTAGGGTTTTGGTTCAAGATCTGCCTTTTGAGGACATCACATAGTGTCTGATGCCCTTTGAGACTTTTGCACATCCCTGTTTCAAGCAGTGTCTTCAACCTAGCATTCTCATCAGCAATAGCAGTGGTATCCTCAGCAGAGGGGTTAGTTACCACATCAACAGTTGAAGATATTGCAACAGTAGCAGCAGTAGAACATTCAGCAGCAGAAGTAGTGTTATCACGCTCAATGCATTTAAGACATTGTGGTTCAAATCCTTCCTGAGCGGGACTGATCTGTTCAGCGCGAGGTGACTCGTTTTCCGTTTGAAGATCTTCATGAGTCGTTCTCAATTTCTCGAGTTCTTGCTTCCTTTGAAGATAATCATAGGAAAGCTTTTCATGAGTTGTTGAGAGAGTTTCATGACGACTTTCAAGTTCCTCATACTTAACATGAAGATTTTTTATGTCTTTAATTAAGGACTGAGATCGAGTCATTTTAGCGTCCAACAGGTCATTGCTTTTGTCTAACAGTTTTTGAATATGGTCCATAGCTTTCTATTGTTTAGTGACAAGGGAAGCAAGTTTTGCATAGCTGGGTCCAAATTCATCACCAGATTCATCATCACTGGATTCAGATAGATAGCATTTAATTACCTTAGCATCATTTGCCATAAGGCATGATGAAAAAGGTGATGATTCTGGTTCGAATGTCATCGCTTTGAGAGACTCCTTAAAGTCCTCGAACCAAGGATCATGACGAGTTCGATGACCTTCATAGACCTCAGAGAGATGGTCCCAGATAAGCTTCACATGATCGAGATGCATGATATTCCTAAATTGATTTTGAGATAGACAGGAGCATATGACGTCCTTCGCCGCGAGGTTGAGAAGAGTGTACTTGCGAATGTCATCAGCTTCCACCATCTTGCACAAATCGGTCAGACCAATCTCAATGACGGTCCATGGCTCGCTGTTTGTCGCCATGAGGCGCTTCTTCATCATGGCCTTCCACTTGGGATACTCGTGACCGTCAAAGATGGGGCATGACACAGTCTTCATACCTGTGGTCGACATAACTAAAACTCCAGGCGGTTAAACCAAAATCACACTAAACAAGGGAGTACCTTGCTCTAGTACCAATTGAAAGTGTGTTATATCGACTAGAGGGGGGTGAATAGGCGATTTTTATGAAAGTCTTCAATACATGGAAGTTTCGAAGACAAATGATAGAAATGAACCTATTACCATGCAGCGGAAGGTAGACTACACTAGGCAGACCATAGTCAAGTATTCAATGAAGTGAAACCACAATGACTAATAGCAGCTAGGCAGTAAGGATCAGGTACACAGTGAAGACAAATGGATAATGCAAATAGGCACTGACTTCACAAGAGCCAACTGTAAATAAAGAGATGGGAAGGATAGAACCAGTGTGCGTGATGAAGACAAAGGTTTGGTAGACCAGTTCCAACTGCGGTGACAGTTGTACGTCTGGTTAGGGCGGATAGGTATTTAAACCTGAGGACACACGTCCCGGACACTAGTCCTGAACACGCAGCTCAGGACACTTAGTCCTCACCGTATTCCCCTTGAGCTAAGGTCACACAGACCTCGCCCAATCACTCTGGTAAGTCTTCAAGGTAGACTTCCAAACCTTCACAGACTTCGTTCACCGGCGATCCACAATGACTCTTGGATGCTCAGAACGCGACGCCTAACCGGCTGGAGGATTCACAGTCCTCAAGTGTAATAAGTCTTCAGATCACACAGACAAGAAGACTTAAGTGATGCCTAACACTCTTTGGCTCTGGTTGGTTAGGGCTTTATCCTCTCAAGGAATTCTCTCTCAAAGGCTTCGAGGTGGGTTGCTCTCAAACGACAAAAGCCGTACTTTAACTCTGAGCAGCCAACCGTTTATGGTTGTAGGGGGTGGGCTATTTATAGCCACTAGGCAACCCGACCTGATTTGTCCGAAATGACCCTGGGTCACTAAGGAACTGACACGTGTTCCAACGGTCAGATTTCAAACACACACGGCAACTTTACTTGGGCTACAAGCAAGGCTGACTTGTCCAACTCTGAACAAGATTCACTCTCATAGTCCTCACTCGAAGATATAGGATTTTGGTTAAGCATCACTTTAGTCATTCTGACTGGTTCTCTTGGACCCCACTTAACAGTATGGTGGTTCCTATGACTCAACAAAGAAGAAAAAGAACTACGAAAGATCTAAGTCTTCGCGCTCCATAGTCTTCATGCGATGTCTTCTCTTGTCATAGTCTTCAATGTGAATGTCTTCACATACCACCTTTGACTTCAATGTCTTCATACATTTTTAGGGGTCATCTCTGGTAGGAAAACCGAATCAATGAGGGACTTCTACCTGTGTTATCCTGCAATTCTCACAAACACATTAGTCCCTCAACTAGGTTTGTCGTCAATACTCCAAAACCAACTAGGAGTGGCACTAGATGCACTTACATTATCATTAGTTTCAGGTTCATTACAGATTGAGTTTTAGCATCAGAATAGAAATATCATTTGGATTCTCAGGTGTTTCAACAATAGGATCACTAGAAGCATGCAAAGTCCTATCATTTTTCTTTTTCTTCTTTTTAGAAGAACTAGGTGCATCTATATTATTTCTCTGAGAATCTT
Source organism: Triticum urartu (assembly GCF_003073215.2). Classification (NCBI taxonomy): domain Eukaryota; kingdom Viridiplantae; phylum Streptophyta; class Magnoliopsida; order Poales; family Poaceae; genus Triticum; species Triticum urartu. The sequence goes on along the minus strand of NC_053022.1, from coordinate 63,726,315 downwards.
GCTCAATTCTCTTAGGGTGGCCTTTAGGATACAAAGGTTCCTGAGTCATTCTACCACCTCTAGTCATAACTCTAACATCATTATCATTATTCTTATTATTCAATTCATTGAGCAAATCATTTTGAGTTTTAAGTACTTGTTCTACTTGAGTGGTAACCATAGAAGCATGTTTACTAATAAGTTTAAGTTCACCTTTTAACATTAGCCATATAATCACCCAAGTGTTCAAGCATATTTGAATTGTATTTCAATTGTCTACCAAAATAAGCATTAAAGTCTTCTTGCTTAGCCATAAATTTATCAAACTCATCTAAGCATGGGCAGCAAATTTAGTAAATGGGATTTCAGCTTTATCATATCTATAAGAGAATTTACCTTTACTACTGTGTCGGGTTATCAAGACCATGAGTTTCTTCAATAGGAGAAGGATTTGGATTATATGTTTCTTCAACAGGCGGTAAATTAAGACCATGTATTTCTTCAATAGGAGGTAAATTCTTCGGATATTTAGATTTATGCCCTAGTTGTGTCCCACTCGTCTGTTTTACCCCTAATTCCCAAAAGTCACTGGTTCTGTCCAAGTCACTTTGATCCTCTTATGCTTTTGCCCTTTGACCGTTGACCGTCAGTTTGAAAACTTCATAACTAATTCATACAAAATCAAAAAATGCAAATAAGATACCAAAATGTTCAGAAAAACATCACCTATATGTCAGTGTCATTTGCATTCATGAAAAAAGTGTTGGAAAGTGCACATCCGAGTTTTAGCTCTTTTGATACCACCATGAATAGTAAACTCTAAAAATTCAAAAAAATATGGTGGCAAAGAACGAAGTGTTCTAAGTGCTTGCCAAGTTTCATTAGGGAACGACATTCGTGGAAGTCGTGGCAAAAAATAATCTATTTTGGAGTGCTGATTGTTTTTGCCGCGGCACCCACGAATGTTATTCCCTGATGAAACTTGGCAGACACTTAAAACATTTGTCATTCTTTGCCACCAAATTATTTTTGAATTTTTTTGAACTTTTTTAGATTTTACTATTCATGGTGGTAGCATAAGAGCTAAAACTCGGATGGGCACTTTCCAACACTTTTTTCATGGATGCAAATGACACTGACATATAGGTGATGTTTTTCTGAACATTTTGGTATCTTATTTGCATTTTTCTGATTTAGTATGAATTAGTTATGAAGTTTTCAAACTGATGCAAACGGTCAAAGGGCAAAAGCATAAGAGGAGCAAAGTGATTTGGACAGAACCGATGACTTTTGGGAATTAGGGGTAAAACAGACGAGTGGGACACAACTAGGGGCATAAATCTAATTATCCCAAATTCTTAACATCTTCAGCTTTAATCCCTTTTCTTTCATAGATTTCTTTGCCTCTTGCATATCTTCAGGACTGAGAAATAGAATACCCCTCTTCTTCGGAGTTGGTTTAGGAATAGGTTCAGGAATTGGCTCCGGAGGTGTCCAATTATTTCCATTTGTCAACATATTATTCAATAGAATTTCAGCTTCATCCAGTGTTCTTTCCCTGAAAACAGAACCAGCACAACTATCTAGGTAATCTCTGGAGGCATCGGTTAGTCCATTATAAAAGATATCAAGTATTTCATTTTTCTTAAGAGGATGATTAGGCAAAGCATTAAGTAATTGGAGAAGCCTCCCCCAAGCTTGTGGGAGACTCTCTTCTTCAATGCGCAAAATTATATATATCCCTTAAAGCAGCTTGTTTCTTATGAGCAGGGAAATATTTAGCAGAGAAGTAATAAATCATATCCTGGGGACTACGCACACAACCAGGATCAAGAGAATTAAACCATATCTTAGCATCACCCTTTAATGAGAACGGAAATATTTTAAGGATGTAAAAGTAGCGAGTTCTCTCATCTTTAGTGAACAGGGTAGCTATATCATTTAATTTAGTAAGATGTGCCACAACAGTTTCAGATTCATAACCATGAAAAGGATCGATTCAACCAAAGTAATTATATCAGGATCAACAGAGAATTCATAATCCTTATCAGTAACAAAGATAGGTGAAGTAGCAAAAGCAGGGTCAGGTTTCATTCTATCATTTAGGGATTGCTTACTCCATTTAGCTAATAATCTTTTAAGTTCAGTTCTATTTCTGCAAGCTAAAATGGCTAAAGAAGCATCTTGATCAAATACATAACCCTTAGGAATAGCAAGTGGTTCTTCATCATCACTTTCATCAGTATCATCAGATTCAATATTTTCATTCTCTAGCCCTAGCAAGTTGTTCATCAAGAAAATCACTAAGTGGCATAGTAGTATCAGGCATAGAGGTAGTTTCATCATAAGTATCATGCATAGCAGAAGTGGCATCATCAATAACATGCGACATATCAGAACAAATAGCAGAAGCAGGTGTAGGTGTCGCAAGCTTACTCATAACAGAAGGTGAATCAAGTGCAAGAGCTAGATGGCAGTTCCTTACCTCCCCTCGTAGTTGAGGGATAGATCTTGGTTTTTGGATCTCTCAAGTTCTTCATAATGATAAGCAGATTATATATCCCAAGTGACTCAAAGAATAGAGCTATGCTCCCCGGCAACGGCGCCAGAAAATGGTCTTGATAACCCACAAGTATAGGGGATCGCACAGTTTTCGAGGGTAGAGTATTTCAACCCAAATTTATTGATTCGACACAAGGGGAGCTAAAGGATTTCTTCAAGTTATTAGCCAGCTGAGTTGTCAATTCAACCACACCTGGAATATATCTGCCGCAAAGTGTTTCAGTAGCAAGTATATGGATTGTAGTGATAACGGTAGCAAAAGGTAACAATAGTAAAGCAATATTTTTGGTATTTTTGTAGTGATGATAGCAATTAGGCAACAGAAAAGTAAATCAGTGAAGCACCAATATATGGAAGCTCGTAGGCAATGGATTCGGTGATGGAGATTATGCCGGATGCGGGTTCATCATGTAATAGTCATAAACTAGGGTAGACACAGAACTAGCTCCAGTTCATTGATATAATGTAGGCATGTATTCCGAATATAGTCATATGTGCTTATGGAAAAGAACTTGCATAACATATTTTGTCCTACCCTGCCGTGCCAGCGGGGTCCTTAAGGAAACTAAGGGATATTAATGCCTCCTTTTAATAGAGAACTGGAACAAAGAATTAACACATGGTGAATACATGAACTCCTCAAACTATGGTCATCACCGGTAAGTATCCCGATTATTGTCACTTCAGGGTTAACGGATCATAACACATAATAGGTGACTATAGACTTGCAAGATAGGATCAAGAACACTCATATATTGATGAAAACATAATAGGTTCAGATCTGAAATCATGGCACTCAGGCCCTAGTGACAAGCATTAAGCATAGCAAAGTCATAGCAACATCAATCTCAGAAGATAGTGGACACTAGGGATCAAACCCTAACAAAACTAACTCGATTACATGATAGATCCCATCCAACCCATCAGCGTCCAGCAAGCCTACGATGGAATTACTCATGCACGGCGGTGAGCATCATGAAATTGGTGATGGAGGATGGTTGATGATGACGATGGCGACGGATTCCCCTCTCCGGAGCCCCGAACGGACTCCAGATCAGCCCTCCCGAGAGGTTTTAGGGCTTGGCGGCTCCGTATCGTAAAACGCGATTTCTTCTCTCTGATTTTTTTCTCACCAAAACTCAATATATGGAGGTGGAGTTGGAGTCGGAGAGGCAACAGGGGACCCATGAGGTAGGGGGCGCGCCCTAGGGGGGCAGGCGCGCCCCCCACCCTCGTGGCAAGACGGTGGGCCCCCTGGCCTTCATCTTTGGCAGGTATTTTTCTTATTTTCTGAAAAGTGTCTCCGTGAAGTTTCAGGTCATTCGAAGAACGTTTGCTCCTGCACATAAATAACACCATGGTAATTCTGCTGAAAACAACGTCAGCCCGGGTTACTTCCATTCAAATCATGCAAGTTAGAGTCCAAAACAAGGGCAAAAGTGTTTGGAAAAGTAGATACGTTGGAGACGTATCACCCAATGCTTTGGCTCTGTCCTCATAATATCCTTTGCACCTTTAGTAGTCTTTTGAGCAAGCTTGGCCTTGTTATAGTTGAAATCCTCTCTGTTAGAAGACTTGGCAATTGCCTAGAACCTTTTCAGTAGTTCATGATCTTTATGCTTCTTTCTCTAATTGGCAAAATGTGCCTAGCACAGATCCTATGTTGTGCCCTAGGCAAGTAATACCTCATGCTATTAATTAATCCCTACAAAAGGCAGTTTTGCATTAATACAAGCAAATTTGAATTAATAGAAGCTGATATGAATTAATAAAAGGCAAGGTTTGAATTAACAGAAGCAGGTTTGCATTAATACAAGCAAGTTTGAATTAATAAAAGGCATATATGAATTAATAAAAGGCATTTTGAATTAATAAAAGGCATATATGAATTAACATATATATGATGCTTGTATGACTTATTTTATTTGTAGAGTTGTGTTGTGATATCTTCCCGTGAGTCCTTGATCTTGATCGTACACGTTTGCGTGTATGATTAGTGTACGATTGAATCGGGGGCGTCACAATCGGATATGAACTCCTTCATCCAGACTCCTTCATTTGCTGCTTTCGAAGCAGCTATGTATTCCGCTTCACACGTAGATCCCGCCACGTACGCTTTGTTTAGAACCTGCACCACTGACAGCTCCACCCGTTCAATGATAAACACGTATCCGGTTTGCGATTTAGATCGTCCAGATCAGTTGTCAAATC